>NC_066626.1:4598779-4698995 GCF_025201925.1 Gopherus flavomarginatus | reverse complement strand
GGGAGGGGCACAGGGCGTGGGGAGGGGCTCTCTGGGGGGAGGGCACAGGAAGGCGCTTTCTGGGGGGAGGGGCAGAGGAGCTCTGGGGGGGAGGGGCAGAGGGCGCGGGGATGGTCTCTCCGGGGGGGGCGGCTCTCTGGGGGGAGAGGCAGAGGGCGCGGGGAGGGGCTCTCCGGGGGGAGGGGCACAGGGCGTGGGGAGGGGCTCTCTGGGGGGAGGGCACAGGAAGGCGCTTTCTGGGGGGAGGGGCAGAGGAGCTCTGGGGGGGAGGGGCAGAGGGCGCGGGGATGGTCTCTCCGGGGGGAGGGGCTCTCTGGGGGGAGGGCACAGGAAGGGGCTTTCTGGGGGGAGGGGCAGAGGAGCTCTGGGGGGGAGGGGCACAGGGCACGGGAAGGGGCTTTCTGGGGGGAGGGGCAGAGGAGCTCTGGGGGGGAGGGGCACAGGGCGCGGGAAGGGGCTTTCTGGGGGGAGGGGCAGAGGAGCTCTGGGGGGAGGGGCAGAGGGCGCGGGAAGGGGCTTTCTGGGGGGAGGGGCAGAGGAGCTCTCCGGGGGAGGCGTGGAGGGCGTGGGGAGGGGAGGGTCTCTCCAGGGAGAAGGGGCCCAGAAGGCACTGGAAGGGGCTGTGCACACCCACACCCAGGGCCCCCAGCCTCCAGCCCTCCCAGGCAGCTCCACCCCACACTGCCGCCAAGTCAAGCCTGCCCCAGTCCAGCTCCTCCGCCCATGGGCTTGGCAGCGCTGCTTCCCCCCAGCCCCACTGGAGCTCCTAGGCTCTGCCCAGACCTTGGGGCGAGAGAAAGATACCAGGCTCACGGCACCCAGGGCTTTTATTTAGAGAGTCACTCGGTTCGGTCCCCGAGCTGGGCAGGCTGCACTCAGAGCCTAGACCCTGACCCCCACTTAGGGTGTGACCTCCCCAGAGCCTTAGGGCCTCCCCCCCACCTGGGCTAGGGCCAGTGCTGCCCTTTATCTGGCCCCCATCCCTGCACCCTCCCTTGCCCAGGGGGCAGGAGTGCCTGAATAGGTGGGCTTGTGAGCAGAGTCCATGCAGATATCACTGGCTCGCTGCTCTGATCCAGGCGGGGCTGAGGGCGCTGGGCTCTGGAAGGCACGCTGTGGGAGTCAGTAGTTAACATCAGTGCTTGACTCAGCAGCATTTGCTGGCAAGTGTCACAGGGCAGGCACCCTGCACAGTCACTCCGGCAGCCCTCGCTCCCTGAACAGCTGCTGCAACTTCTCCTCCAGCGCAGGGCTTGTCTCACGCAGACCCTTCACCACCTGGGAGGCCCAGAGGAAGTACTCCTGGACCCGCTGCTCAGACCAGCCTAGGGCAGAGAGCACCATGTGTGTCAGAGACAGACCAACACAAGTAGGGCCGCACACACAGTGACAGGCGGTGACTCAAGAGGCGTAGGCTGCGAGAGCCAGGGCCCATGGGGAGGGGGCGAGGAGGTACCAGGCAAAGGAAAGGAAAGAGTCCCGTTTACTTTCATGGAGTAATCAGTTACAAGGAGGGGAAAAGCACCTGCCCTCTGCTCAGCTTTGGTACACACAACCTCCTGAGGCACATGGTGGTCGGCCAAAGGTAGGGTGCCTGACAGAGCGCTCCGCTCTTGGGGTAAGCTTGGCCTCAGCACAGAGATGCTGGAGCTGTGCGTGGGCACATGCAGAAACCAGGCCGGGTGCCAGGACTTTCAGCTCCTGACAATGCCCTGCCTCTCCTACTGTGGCTGGAGGAGGCTCCCTGGCACAAACCATCCCCCCAGCACACCCCCTCCCATCGGCTCGCACCCCCCACCCCCGGCGCATTGCCTCTTTCCAGAGCTCCCAGCGCTGAGGCAGACACCAGATGCATGAGTGGCTGTGACACTATGCAGCAGAGGGCAGCTCCAGCACTTCCATGCCCACAGCTAGCCCGTCAGCGGCAGAGCGCCCCGGCATGCTAACCTGCCGGCGTGCAGCGATTCAGGTCCCGCAGGTTGTACAGCTTGTCTGCCAGCTTGACCAGCTTGGCTCCCTGGCTGCCGTGGGGCGCACGCTCTATCTGCAGGCGCTTCCGCTCCATCTTGGGCAACATCTTGTCGTCTGTCACCTCCTCCACGATCCGCCTCACCTCCTCCCCAAACTGCTCCTCCATCTCCGAGGTGGTGTCTGTGTCCTCCACTGTGTCGTGGAGCAGAGCAGCCTGCGGGAGAGGGGACAGGCTGAGCGGCACTCAGGGGTCCATGAAAACGAGGGGCAGGCTGGTTCTCTAAGCCGGAGCCCAGCAGCGTCCCCGGGGCGAGGGGCTTGTTACAGCCCCTCCTCCTGCCTCGAGTGCGGGATTTACCTGCAGCACCGCAATGTCCATTACTCCAGCCTCCTGAGACAGGATCCTGGCCACACCTAGACATGGGGTGGGGGTGTCAGCAGGCAGCCAGGCCCCAGACAGGCCATCAGAGGGGGGGACCCGGCGCTTCCCGCTGGCAAAGCCCGGTGAGGACTGCAGCCCAGTTCCAGGAAGGGCTGGAACGAGCCCAGCTCCCGTGCACCTCGTGGATAGCACCGCTCTGGGGTAGGACACGGGGCCCCAGGCATCTCCCTAGGGCAGCTGCTCTGCATGGGGGGAGCCCGTGCTGTCGCTCGCCCAGCCGGGATACAAGCCCCCCCCGGCGCACACACACACCCCCATCGGCTCACCCCCCGCCCAGCACATCCCCTCCCATCGGCCATCCCCCCCGGCACACACTCCTCGATCGGCTTGCCCCCCAGCATCCCCACAAAAGGCTCACCCCCAGCCCAACCCCCCCATCGGATAGCCCCCCTGGCACACACCAACCCCGATTGCCCCCCCAAACACCCCCGGATTGGCTCACCCCCACCGGGAAAACCCCACCATTGGCTCGCCCCCTGGCACATCCCCTCATTGGCCAGCCCCCTGGGCATACCCCACCCCCGATCGGCTCATCCCCCGGCACAACCCCCCCATCAGATAGCCCCCTGGCACACACCGACCCCGATTATCCCCCCATCGGTTCAGCCCCCCCGGCACAACCCCCCCATCCACCAGCCCCCCCGGCACACACCGCTCCTCTGATTACCCCATCAGCTTGCCCCCCCCGATCGGCTCACCCCCCTGGCACAACCCCCCCATCAGATAGCCCCCCCAGCACACACTGACCCCCTGATTACCCCCCCCATCTGTTCAGCCCCCCTGGCACAACCCCCCCATCCACCAGCCCCCCAGCACACACCGCTCCTCTGATTACCCCCCCATCAGCTTGCCCCTCCCGATCGGCTCACCCCACCGGCACACACTGCCCCCCGGAACACCCCCCGGCACACACACCCGTCAGCTCCCCCCCCGAACACCCTGTAGCTCACCCCCTGGCACACTCCCCCCGATCGGCACACCCCCCCGGCACACACCGCCCCCCCGGCACACACCCACATTGGCTAGCCTCCCCCGGCACACACACCCCAGTCAGCTTGCCCTCCCGAACACCCCCCGGTAAGCCCTGCCCCCCCGGCACACACCCCCCGATCGGCTCATCCTACCCCTGGTACACACCGCCCCCCCCCCCGGCACTTATCCCCGTCGGCTTGCCTCCCCAAACACCCCCCGGTACACCCTGCCCCCCCCGGCGAACACCCCCCGGCACACCCCGCCCCCCGGGGCGAACCCCCCCCCGATCGGCTCACCCCCCCCGCACACCCCGCCCCCCGGGGCGAACCCCCCCCCGATCGGCTCACCCCCCCGCCCCCCGGGGCGAACCCCCCCCGCACACCCCGCCCCCCGGGGCGAACCCCCCCCGATCGGCTCACCCCCCCCCCGCACACCCCGCCCCCCCCACCGATGGGGTGGTTGATGTACGGGGTCCCCTCGGGGTCCCGCCGCCGCTGCCGCTTGTGCTTCCGGGCTGCGAAGTCGGCGGCCTGGAGCAGCCGGGCGGCCTCGGAGCCCATGGCCCGGCCGCAGAGCATGCCGGCAAGGGCGGCAGGCAGCCCCGCCCCCGGGGGCAGCGCCAGCGCTGCAGTGACTGGGCAGGGCCAGGGGGGAGCTGTGCCCTGTGCACCCCCCTGCTGAACACAGCCTCCCCCACCCCAGCCTGAAGCACCTGCTCCCAAGGGTGCAGGGCTCTCGCGCCTGAAACCACCTGCCCCCCGGCCAGCGCCCGGGGTAACGCCCGCTGCACAGCCAGCATGGCTGGCCTTGGCGGGGCACATGCTGGGCAGGAGCATGCTGCAGGACTCCGCAGCAAAGGGACACAAGCAGCACACACAGCTGTGACCAGGTGCAGGCCAGGGTCAGGCGAGGCAGCAGGGACTTGGTAACATTTTATTTTTCCCTGGGTGGAAAGGACAGCAACATGGGCCAAGCCCACGCCCTGGGCAGGCCAACAGTAACAGAGGCCAACCCACACCCTACCCACTCTTTTCACCACCCGACTGGGGAAAGGGGCTGCATCTTGTCCCCCTCCCCAGGGGCTAGTCTAGCAGGGATCCGATACAAGAAATTCCCATTGCCGTCAAAATATTCCTGTCCTCTCTGCACCACTCTGGGGCGGGTGTCCCAGCCTTCTGCGAATAGCTCCTCCAGCTCTTCCTCACTCAGGACCTCGCCATCCCACTCTTCAGTGTCTCCTTCTGCCAAAGAGCTTCTCATGAGGGTGGCTTCCATCCCAGCCACAGGCTTGGCTCCATCCTCCTGAAGAGGTTCCAGTTGGACATTCCTTCTGTTTTGCCTCTCCCCAGCTCTCCAAAATTGCCGATTTCTCTGGGGCTTTGAGCTGCTGGACTGGCCCCCAGGCATGATAAGGGCTCCAGACTGGGGTATGTCCTTGGGCCTGGCAGGCAGCAGCTGCTGAGCTGCTTCTCCTGCAGAGATGGCCACCAGCTCAGCTCTCCGGTCTGGGCCAGCCTGCTGCTCCCAGCTCCCCTGTTTACCCAACACCTTTGCATCCTGCTTCATCCTTCGCTCCAGTGGGGGAGAGAACTTTCTCCTCAGCACCCTCTGGATGATATCCGTGCTGACACAGAAACCTTGGGCCAGACGGGCCACGGGCCACTCCTCGGGGAAGGCCTGCCTTAGATACCTGCCAGGAGAGGGCACAACGGAGACAGTCACTGCCAGCCCAGAGCTTGGCAAGCCCAGCGATGCCTCAGTCCCAGCCACACCGGGCTCAGGGGGACACCTGCTGCAACAGCAGCCCACACCAGGGTCAGTGGCCAGGACCTGCCCTGCCCACTCTCCAGGGCCGGGCTGCCAGCCGCACCCCCTCCCGCCCTGCTCACCGGATCTGCTCCATGGCCTGCCAGCTCAGGCTGCGCTGGGGGGGGCCCGCAGGCTCCAGCTCCTTCCGCAGCCTCCGCAGCCTCATCGCCTTCCTCTGCTGCTGAAGCGCCCTGGGGAGGGAAGGAAAAGAAAGTGGGGGGCTGAGTGCACTCTGCCCAACCACCATCCTGCCCCACCCCCAGCCCAGCCACTCTGCCCCCCCATCCTGCCCCCGCCCCCAGCCCGGCCACTCTGCCCCCCCATCCTGCCCCCGCCCCCAGCCCGGCCTCTCTGCCCCTCCATCCTGCCCCCGCCCCCAGCCCGGCCACTCTGCCCCCGCCCCCAGCCCGGCCACTCTGCCCCCCCATCCTGCCCCTGCCCCCAGCCCGGCCACTCTGCCCCCCCATCCTGCCCCCGCCCCCAGCCCGGCCATTCTGCCCCCCCATCCTGCCCTCGCCCCCAGCCCGGCCTCTCTGCCCCTCCATCCTGCCCTCGCCCCCAGCCCGGCCTCTCTGCCCCCGCCCCCAGCCCGGCCACTCTGCCCCCCCATCCTGCCCCTGCCCCCAGCCCGGCCACTCTGCCCCCCCATCCTGCCCCCGCCCCCAGCCCGGCCATTCTGCCCCCCCATCCTGCCCTCGCCCCCAGCCCGGCCTCTCTGCCCCCACCCCCAGCCCGGCCACTCTGCCCCCCCATCCTGCCCCCGCCCCCAGCCCGGCCATCCTGCCCCTGCCCCCGCCCCCAGCCCGGCCATCCTGCCCGGCCACTCTGCCCAACCACCATCCTGCCCCCGCCCCCAGCCCCCCCATCCTGCCCCCCGTCACCTGTCCACCTCCAGCGGCGCCGGCTCCGCCGCCCCCCGGGCCAGCAGGCGGCTCAGCCCAGCAGCCCACGGCAGCAGCGGCCCCGCCATGGCCGGCGCAGACACCGCGAGACACCGGGGCCGGGGCGGGGCGGGGTCTGGGGAGCTAGGGCCGCCCCTGAGGCTGAGAGCGAGGGATCGGGGGGGGGGGGGCAGGCGCTGCAGGGGAGATCTGGGGGTGCTGGGCCAGGGTGCTGCAGGAGAGATCTCGGGGTGCTGAGGCAGAGCGCTGCAGGGGAGATGTGGGGGCACTGGAGCAGGGTGCTGCAGGGAAGATCTGGGCGAGGTGGGGCAGGGCATTGCAGGGGAGATCTGAGATTGCTGGGGCAGGGTGCTGCAGGGGAGATCTGGGGGTGCTGGGGCAGGGCGTTGCAGGGGAAATCTGGGGGCACTGGGGCAGGTGGAGTAGGGCATTGCAGGGGAGATCTGGGGGCACTGGGGAGGGTGCTGCAGGGGAGATCTGGGGGTGCTGGGGCAGGTGAAGTAGGGCATTGCAGGGGAGATGTGACGGAGGTGGGGCAGGGCGCTGCAGGGGAGATCTGGGGGCACTGGGGCAAGGCATGCAGGGGAGATCTCAGGATGCTGGGGCAGGGCGCTGCAGGGGAGATGTGGGGGTGCTGGGGGAGGTGGGGCAGGGCATTGCAGGGGAGATGTGGGGGTGCTGGGGGTGTGTGGCAGGGCATTGCAGGGGAGATCGGGGGCACTGGGGCAGGGCGCTGCAGGGGAGATGTGGAGGTGCTGGGGGAGGTGGGGCAGGGCATTGCAGGGGAGATCTGGGGGCATTGGGGCAAGGCGTTGCATGGGAGTTCTGGGGGCACTGGGGCAGGGCCCTGCTGGGGAGATGTGGGAGTGCTGGGGGCCAGGGTGCTGCAGGGGAGATCTCAGGGTGCTGGGGCAGAGCGCTGCAGGGGAGATGTGGGGGCACTGGAGCAGGGTGCTGCAGGGGAGATCTGGGCGAGGTGGGGCAGGGCATTGCAGGGGAGATCTGAGATTGCTGGGGCAGGGTGCTGCAGGGGAGATCTGGAGGTGCTGGGGCAGAGCGCTGCAGGGGAGATCTGGGGCTGCTAGGGGAGGTGGGGCAGGGCGTTGCAGGGGAGATCTGGGGGTGCTGGGGCAGGGCACTGCAGGACAGATCTGGGGATGCTGGGGCAGGGCGCTGCAGGGGAGATCTCGGGGTGCTGGGGGAGGTGGGGCAGGATGCTGCAGGGGAGATCTGGGGGCACTGAGGCATGGTGCGGCAGGAGAGATCTGGGGGTACTGAGGAATGGCGCTGCAGGGGAGATCTAGGGGTGCTGGGGCAGGGTGCTGCAGGGGAGAACTGGGGGCACTGGGGAGGGTGCTGCAAGTGAGCTCTAGGGGTGCTGGGGCAGGGTACTGCAGGAGAGATCTGGGGGTGCTGGGGCAGGGCGTTGCAGGGAAAGTCTGGGGGCACTGGGGCAGGTGGAATAGGGCATTGCAGGGGAGATCTGGGGGCACTGGGGAGGGTGCTGCAGGGGAGATCTGGGAGTGCTGGGGCAGGGTGTTGCAGGGGAGCTCTAGAGGTGCTGGAGCAGGATGCTGCAGGAGAGATCTGGGGGCACTGGGGCAGGGCATTGCAGGGGGATCTGGGGGCACAGACACGGTGCTGCAGGAGAGATCTGGGGCAGGTGGGGCAGGGCATTGCAGGGGAGATCTGGGGACACTGGGTCAGGGTGCTGCAGGGGAGATCTCAGGGTGCTGGGGGAGGTTGGGCAGGGCGTTGCAGGGGAGATCTGGGGTCACTGGGGCAGGGCGCTGCAGGAGAGATGGGGTGCTGGGGGAGGTGGGGCAGGGCGTTGCAGGGGAGATCTGGGGGCACTGGGGCAGGGTGCTGCAGGGGAGATCTCAGGGTGCTGGGGGAGGTGGGGCAGGGCATTGCAGGGGAGATCTGGGGGCACTGGGGAGGGCGCTGCAGGGGAGATCTCAGGGTGCTGGGGCAGGGCACTGCAGGGGAGAAGTGGAGGTGCTGGGGGAAATGGAGCAGGACATTGCAGGGGAGATGTGGGGAAGGTGGGGCAGGATCCTGCAGGGGAGATCTGGGGTGCTGGGGCAGGGCACTGCAGGGGAGATGTGGGGGTGCTGGGGGAGGTGGGGCAGGGCGTTGCAGGGGAGATCTGGGGGCACTGGGGCAGGGCACTGCAGGAGAGATGGGGTGCTGGGGGGGTGGGACAGGGCGTTGCAGGGGAGATCTGGGGGACTGGGGCAGGGCGCTGCAGGGGAGATCTCAGGGTGCTGGGGCAGGGTGCTGCAGGGGAGATGTGGGGAGGTGGGGCAGGGCATTGCAGAGGAGATCTGGGGGTGCTGGGGCAGGGTGCTGCAGGGAAGATGTGGGAGTGCTGGGGGAGGTGGGGCAGGGCATTGCAGGGGAGATCTGGGGGCACTGGGGCAGGGCATTGTAGGGGAGATCTCAGAGTGCTGGGGCAGGGCGCTGCAGGGGAGATCTGGGGGCATTGGGGCAGGGCGTTGCAGGGGAGATATCAGGGTGCTGGGGCAGGGCACTGCAGGGGAGATCTGGGGGCACTGGGGCAAAGCGTTGCAGGGGAGATCTCAGGGTGCTGGGGCAGGGCACTGCAGGGGAGATGTGGAGGTGCTGAGGGAGGTGGGGCAGGGCATTGCAGGGGAGATGTGACGGAGGTGGGGCAGGGCGCTGCAGGGGAGATGGGAGGCTGGGGGAGGTGGGGCAGGGTGTTGCAGGGGAGATCTCAGGGTGCTGTGGCAGGGCGCTGCAGGGGAGATCTGCGGGCACTGGGGCAGGGTGCTGCAGGGGAGATGTGGAGATGCTGGGGGAGGTGGGGCAGGGCATTGCAGGGGAGATGTGGGGGAGATGGGACAGGGCGCTGCAGGGGAGATGTAGGGGTGCTGGGGGAGGTGTGGCAGGGCGTTGCAGGGGAGATCTGGGGGCACTGGGGCAAGGCGTTGCAGGGGAGATCTCAGGATGCTGGGGCAGGGCGCTGCAGGGGAGATGTGGAGGTGCTGGGGGAGGTGGGGCAGGGCATTGCAGGGGAGATGGGGAGGTGGGGCAGGGCGTTGCAGGGGAGATGTGGGGGTGCTGGGGGAGGTGTGGCTGGACGTTGCAGGGGAGATTGGGGGCACTGGGGCAGGGCGCTGCAAGGGAGATGTGGAGGTGCTGGGGGAGGTGGGGCAGGGCATTGCAGGGGAGATGTGGGGGAGGTGGGGCAGGGCGCTGCAGGGGAGATGTAGGGGTTCTGGGGGAGGTGGGGCAGGGCATTGCAGGAGAGATGTGGGGGAGGTGGGGCAGGGCGCTGCAGGGGAGATGTAGGGTTGCTGGGGGAGGTGGGGCAGGGCATTGCAAGGGAGATGTGGGGGAGGTGGGGCAGGGTGCTGCAGGGGAGATGTGGGGGTGCTGGGGGAGGTGTGGCAGGGCGTTGCAGGGGAGATCTGGGGGCACTGGGGCAAGGCGTTGCAGGGGAGATGTGGGAGTGCTGGGGGAGGTGGGGCAGGGCATTGCAGGGGAGATGTGGGTGAGGTGGGGCAGGGCGCTGCAGGGGAGATGTGGGAGTGCTGGGGGAGGTGGGGCAGGGCATTGCAGGGGAGATGTGGGGGAGGTGGGGCAGGGCGCTGCAGGGGAGATGTAGGGGTGCTGGGGGAGGTGGGGCAGGGCGTTGCAGGGGAGATCTGGGGGCATTGGGGCAAGGCGTTGCAGGGGAGATGTGGGGGAGGTGGGTCAGGGCGCTGCAGGGGAGATGTAGGGTTGCTGGGGGAGGTGGGGCAGGGCATTGCAGGGGAGATGTGGGGGAGGTGGGGCAGGGTGCTGCAGGGGAGATGTGGGGGTGCTGGGGGAGGTGTGGCATGGCGTTGCAGGGGAGATGTGGGGGAGGTGGGGCAGGGCATTGCAGGGGAGATGTGGGGGAGGTGGGGCAGGGTGCTGCAGGGGAGATGTAGGGATGCTGGGGGAGGTGGGGCAGGGCATTGCAGGAGAGATGTGGGGGAGGTGGGGCAGGGCGCTGCAGGGGAGATGTGGGAGTGCTGGGGGAGGTGGGGCAGGGCATTGCAGGGGAGATGTGGGGGAGGTGGGGCAGGGCGCTGTAGGGGAGATGTAGGGGTGCTGGGGGAGGTGGGGCAGGGTGTTGCAGGGGAGATCTGGGGGCATTGGGGCAAGGCGTTGCAGGGGAGATGTGGGGGAGGTGGGGCAGGGCGCTGCAGGGGAGATGTAGGGTTGCTGGGGGAGGTGGGGCAGGGCATTGTAAGGGAGATGTGGGGGAGGTGGGGCAGGGTGCTGCAGGGGAGATGTGGGGGTGCTGGGGGAGGTGTGGCAGGGCGTTGCAGGGGAGATCTGGGGGCACTGGGGCAAGGCGTTGCAGGGGAGATGTGGGAGTGCTGGGGGAGGTGGGGCAGGGCATTGCAGGGGAGATGTGGGTGAGGTGGGGCAGGGCGCTGCAGGGGAGATGTGGGAGTGCTGGGGGAGGTGGGGCAGGGCATTGCAGGGGAGATGTGGGGGAGGTGGGGCAGGGCGCTGCAGGGGAGATGTAGGAGTGCTGGGGGAGGTGGGGCAGGGCATTGCAGGGGAGATGTGGGTGAGGTGGGGCAGGGCGTTGCAGGGGAGATGTGGGAGTGCTGGGGGAGGTGGGGCAGGGCATTGCAGGGGAGATGTGGGGGAGGTGGGGCAGGGCGCTGCAGGGGAGTTGTAGGAGTGCTGGGGGAGGTGGGGCAGGGCGTTGCAGGGGAGATCTGGGGGCATTGGGGCAAGGCGTTGCAGGGGAGATGTGGGGGAGGTGGGGCAGGGCGCTGCAGGGGAGATGTAGGGATGCTGGGGGAGGTGGGGCAGGGCATTGCAGGGGAGATGTGGGGGAGGTGGGGCAGGGTGCTGCAGGGGAGATGTGGGGGTGCTGGGGGAGGTGTGGCACGGCGTTGCAGGGGAGATCAGGGGGCACTGGGGCAGGGGGCTGCAGGGGAGATGTGGAGGTGCTGGGGGAGGTGGGCAGGGCATTGTGGGGGAGGTGGGGCAGGGGAGATCTGGGGGTGCTGGGGCAGGTGTGGCAGGGTGCTACAGGGGAGATCTGGGGGTGCTGAGGCAGAGCCCTGCAGCGGAGATGTGGGGGTGCTGGGGCAGAGCGCTGCAGGAGAGATGGAGGGCGCTATGAGAGGGGGCAAGGTGTTGCGAGCGAGGGGAAACACCATGAAGGTGGCCTATAGGGAAGGGGACCGAGGCATCAGTGTGCACAGCTAGGCTCGGTGTGCAGGCGCAGGCAAAGAGCATACGAAATATTAGGTGCCATTGTACAAATGAACAAGGTAGCCTCACTTGGATCTTGTGCCAGCAGGGGTCACCCCACCCCTGTCAGCAGGGAGCTGGCAGGACGAGAGAGGCTCCCAAAAGTGTCACAGGAACAGTTAGGGGCCTGGAGAAACTCTCCTGTGAAGACAGATTCTTGCCCCAGAGAGGAAGCCCATAAAAGGGGACGTGATAAAGGTCTATAAAGTAGGTACTGGTTTAGGGCAGGGAGATCGACAGCATCTGGTCACAAAATGGGGACACGATGACATTGCAGGGTGGGCAGTTCAAAGCCAATCAAAGGAAACACTTTTCACACAACCGCTGATCAGAATATCCTATTATCATTAACAACTATTTTGGCAGGGAAATTAAACCTTGTGCTTCATAGTTTAAAACAACCTTTCATGACCAGGGATTGGACTAAAACTTAGATGGGACAGATTACCCTACATCTGCCTCCTGAGGGGTTCTTCACCTTCTCAAGCATCTGGTACTAGTCACTCTTGGAAACAGGATCCTGGACTAGCTGGATTGTGGGTCTGAGCCAGTCTGATATTTGTCAGTTCCTGTGAACTCACTGAGTGCCTGTTGCTACGTGCTCACTCGGCCCCTCGCCCCAGGAGGGAATGAAAGGATTTAGTAGAACAAGCAACTGCTTTGTTTTGATCCTCATATGCTGCTTCCTGCAGCTAGGCACTGTGAGAGCCCTGAACAACATATAGGCCAGCAGGTTCCTTTGCTAAGGTCTGTGGGCTCTAGGCCCATGAGGGAGGAATCAGACAGCACCTCCCAGAGCCAGGGCTTGCTAGGGAAAACCAGTCTCCATCTGCTGCAATGCTGCAGGGGTCACAGGCAGAAGGACAGACTGACAGGGAATTGTAAAACCATATAAACCTTTACTAAGACAGATACAAAAGAACAAACTCTTGCAGCCCTGAAGGAAACAAGCCCTGCCCTCCTGTTGCAGTTGATCAGTAGGTGTGGGGGAGAGGCTGCAGTTACAGGCTGGGGATCCCAGCTACAGGACAAAGTTGGCTGGAGAGGATGCTGCCAAATACTATTAACAAAATCCTTTGCGCAGCATTGTTGGAAAACAGCTCTGTCCAGTGGAGATGTGACTCTAGAGCGCTCACTAAATAGTGTCTGAAGTGTTCAGCCCTCACTGAGAAGGCTCCTTATCTGCAGCAGACACTGGTGTCCTCATCGCTAGCCGCCAGGTCACCACAGCAGGCCTGGGGTCACTGTCTCCCTTGTCTCCCCCTCTGCCTGGCCCCTTGGAGGTTTTTCTCCCTTCCACGCACAAGAAAGCAAGTCTTTTGGCACAGCCATCACCTGTGGCTGCAGGATTCCCAAGGCCATTGTCCCTTTCTTCCCCAGAGACTGTTTGGCCAAGGTTCAGGTCCATTTCCTGTGGGAGAAGCAAGCAATCACTGATGAGAGAAGGTCTGGGTTTGCTTAGGGGACACAAACAAAGCAGATTGGAGAAGCCAGAGAGCTGGGGAGCAAAGGATCAATATGCTTCTCCCCCATCCACAGCTCAGGTGAACCGGGCTGGGGAGAGAGGAAACTACAGAGCAAAAACAGGTTCCAGCACCTAAGCCTATGGGCCTCTGCAAGCTTATTGGTGCAACCCAGTGGACATTGCAGGCAGAGGGGATGCTGGGATACTGTTCATACCTGAGTGCAGACAAATTGTGGTGGAGAATGCTCCTGTGTGGCTTGTAGTGGGAGCAAAGGGCAGGGTACCCACCAGTTACCCAAACCTGGTGCACTCTCACAAAATCTATTTGCTCAGCCCTAGTTTCTGAACATTTGCCAGACCCTTTGGCAAATACTTCCCACTTCACAGGAAACCCCAAGAGATGGAAACCTTCTTCTTTCAAATGGCAAATAAGGGTTAAACGGAGACATTCTGGGTGAGGACAGAATTCTATCCCAGCTCCTGAGGGCAGGGCCCATGGGCAACGGTGAGTGGCGATTCACCTCTCGTTTCATATCGATTTAATGGTATCCTCACTCCCGCAGGTTGCATGGTGACCCCAGGTTAGCTTCCTTTGTACACTCAGATATGAACAAGCAAAATTGGGTTTAGACATGTGGCTTGACCTCCCACTCATCAAGCCAATCAATTCCCCTGGGCAGTCCCTTCCAATGCAAGCTGCCCCGAGATGGCAGCTCTGGCAGCTGTAGGACAGCAGCATCACGGGAGCGTGGATTACCATTATTTACCAGCCCCTAGAGGCCAGCCCCCTGTGGTGCTGGGCACCGCGCACACACACAGTGACAGCCCCCACCCCAAAGAGTTTACAATCTAGGAAGGCCAAGTTATAGCCCATTTGGGAGGAGCTCGGTAAAGGAGTCTGTGGAGTTGCTCCTGCATGGCAGCAGGGATGTTCCAAGGTGACAGAGGGGTAAGGAGCTTTTCTCTGCTGAATCAGGAATAGGAAGAGCTCTCAGCAGATTTACAGCATTGCTCACTGCAGGTAATGCAACCCATGGAGAACAAAGTAAGGGCCTGGAAAGGTGGCTCCAGTGGGCGAAAATACCAGCTGATCATTTAGATTTCATTCCCGATGGTCTCCAGCCATTTGACAGTGTTTATACAGGGCTGGCCTAAACTGCCGTGGCTCTGAAATGCAGCCATCCCTGGGGTGGGACAAAGCTGCTGTTAACAGAACACGCTGCTCCACAAGAGGAGTTTGTCAGTAAGGGTGGGGAGGTGAAGAATAATGTACGCTAGCTGGAATAGGCCAGGAAAGCAGGGCAAACCTCCTCCTCTGGGGACACCAGCTCCTGAGTGAGCCCCAGTGATCAGGAGCTCACCGGAAGCCAGCTGCAGGCAGGGCCCTTACCTGTGGTGGTTGAAGTGGAGAATGGACATGGCATTGGCACGGTGTGAGGTGTCTGAGCGCTGGACGATGGGAGCAGAGGCAGAGTTGATGGCTAGCTCATGGGCTGCAGCACGGCTGAGGGAGTCTGTCACTGAGGGGAACGTGTGATTTGGAGCCTTGCCAGCATGAGCCAGGTAGCTCAGAGAGTCGGCGTAACCACTGGCCACGTGGAGGGGCTGCCTGGGGGCATGGGCATCTGAAACAAGAGCACAGGAGGGACACAATGCAGGGCTGGAGCACCCCAGGAGGAACCCCAAAGGTGCCCCTTGGTGACTGGCTGGAAGCTGAGGCAGTGCTCCAAAGACTGAGGGGATAAATACTCTGCCCCTCAACTCCTCTCTTCTGCCAGAAGCCCTGACCGCAGCAGGGCGCAGGAAGGGCCGTGTGGCTCTGGGAAGGGGACAGTGACAGAACTAGAGTTACTGCAGGTGACAGTGTGTGTGTGCAACCCCCTCCAATGGCGCAGGACCCCCGGTAGTGGCACTCCTTCGGGAGGCTGGTTGGGAATACGCAGGATTATTGACTGACACCCTGGAGCCATGTCACTCACTGGGACCCCCTAAGATACTCTTGGGCCGTAGATCTCGAAAGGGACATTATGGCACCCCCAGTCCACTCCCATTTCTAAAACATCTGCTCTCCTCAGACATTACTGTGGCCACTGCCTGCTGTGCCCCACCTCCCAAGCACTATTGAACTTACACCCTGCTCACTTTGCCTGAGCTCCAGCACGCCCAATGCAGCAGCCGGTCCCATGTGCAGGTGCAGGGGAAGAGAACACATCTCCCCAGTGACAGAGCTCTTCGCTGGCTTCCAGCCCTTAGAGTCCAGCACAGACTCACCCTCTACGGGTCTCTGAGGGTCTTCACTGATTCTCAGCTTGATTTCCCTGCCTACTCCCTGAATATGAGACTAGAGACTAATGGCGTCCCAGGGCTCTGAGAGTCTCCGGGCTGGAAATTAGACTAATTGAATAAGATGGAACACTTCTACCATGTCACCAGCTGTGCCAGAGGAGAATGCCCTGGGAATCCAGTCAGGCGAGGGAAGGTCGCCTGCTAACCAAACTATACTATTGTGGGGAACAGAAGAGCCACAGAGGCCTGGAAGGCAACTCAGAGTTGAGTTATGTCTCCCAACTGACATCAGCAGTATGCCAGGCCCCAACTCTGTACTCACGGCTTTCGACCTTGTTTCTGGCGCTGGAGAATCTCCGGCCTCCCACCTTCAGTATTTTTGCCAGAGCACAGGGCTTGCTGACCATCGGTGTCCCCAGAGCGTGGTTTCCTAACCAGCTCATGTTCTTCTGCGGCTGCAGGCCATGATGTGGCTTATATTGTGCAGGGTAGGGGATGCTCTGGCCCATGACTGACAGGGTACCCGGGAGGGTGGGAATGAAGCCCTGGTTGCCCAGCATCCGGGCCCTGGCCGCAGGCTGCTGCGTGATCTGCTGTCCTAACTCCCGGACTGTGCCTCCCAGGAGCGAGAGGGGGACGAGGGTCATTAAACTCTGTGTCTCCCGTTCCCCAAACACGTCCTGAAGGAATCGCGGCTGGAAAAAAAGAAGAGCAGCGACTTATGTTTTAATTCCTGTGGGGCATGGTTAGGGAGCAGAGAAGGGCTGTCCTCCTCATAGACTTTAAGGTCAGAACAGAAGGGATCATCCTGCCGCCTTCACATCACAGGCCACAGAACCTCCCCCACCCACTCCTGTAACAGACCCTGAACCTCTGGCAGAGTCACTGAATTCCTCAAGTCATGAGTTCAAGTCACAGAGAATCCACCACTTCTACTAGTTTAAACCTGCAAGTGATCCATGCCCCATGCTGCAGAGGAAGGTGAAAAAGCTCCAAAGACTCTGCCAATCTGACCAGGAGGGAATTCCTTCCCAACCCCCCTATTTAACCTGTTACTGTTACACCCCTGAGAATCCTCCCTGCGTTTTCACCCTGTCATAAACAGATGGTTAAGGGTTAATGCCTCTTTTACTTGTAAAGGGTTAAGAAGCTCAGTAAACCTGGCTGACACCTGACCAGAGGACCAATAGGGGACAAGATACTTTCAAATCTTAGTGGGGGGAAGTCTTTTGTTTGTGCTCTTTGTTTTGGGGGTTGTTCGCTCTTGGGACTAAGAGGGACCAGACATCAATCCAGGCTCCCCAAATCTTTCTGAACCAGTCTCTCATTTTTCAAACTTGTAAGTAAAAGCCAGGCAAGCCGGGTTAGTCTTATTTTTGTTTTCTCAACTTGTCAATGTTCCTTTTTTTGCTGAGAGGATTTTACCTTTGCTTGCTGTAACTTTGAACCTAAAGCTAGAGGGGGTTCCTCTGGGCTATATAAATCTGATTACCCTTTAAAGTATTTTCCATCCTGATTTTACAGAGATGATTTTTTTTACTGTTCTTTCTTTAATTAAAAGCTTTCTTTTAAAGAACCTGATTGATTTTTACTTGTTTTAAGATCCAAAGTGATTGGATCTGAACTCACCAGGGACTGGTGGGGGGAAAGGAGGGGGATGGTTAATTTCTCCTTGTTTAAGATCCAAGGGGTTTGGATCTGTGTTCACCAGGGAATTGGTGAAGCCTCTCAAGGCTGCCCAGGGAGGGGAAGGTTTTGGGGGGGACAAGAAGTGATCCAGACACTGAAATTTCTGGATGGTGGCAGAGTTACCAGATCTAAGCTAGTAATTAAGCTTAGAAGTGTCCATGCAGGTCCCCACATTTGTACCCTAAAGTTCAGAGTGGGGAAGGAACCTTAACACACTCCATTTACCTCTCACACTTGCAGTAAGAGATTCTGAGGCCAGAAGGGACCAATGTGATTCTCTAGTCTGACCTCCTGTACAACACAGACCAGAGAATTGTACCCAGCAATTGTTGCCTGCAGCCCATCACTTCTGGCTCAGCTAGAGTGGCTGTGTTACACAGTCACACCCATCCTGGATTTCAGGACATCAAAAGATGGAGAATCCACCATGTCCCTTGGTAATTTGCTCCAATGGTTAATCAGCCTGACTATCAAAAAAAAATCTTATTTCTAACCTGAATTTGCCTCACTTCAGCTTCCAGCCACTACAACTTGTTAGGCATTAGTCTGCAATATTACAAGGCTCTTTACTCAGAAATCTTTGTTCCACGTAGGTACTTCAAGATAGTGATCACCTTTCAATTGGTTGCGCTAAATGGATTGCGCTTCTTTGGTCTCTCACCATAAAGCAGGTTTTCCAGATCTCAAACCATTATTGCTACTCTTTTCTGAACCCTTTCTAATGTATCACCCTCCTTTTTGACATGTGTCCAGCAAAGGACTGGACAGGATGCGCCTGTCAATGCCAGAGAGGTGATGCTGAGCCCCGAGAAATTTCTCATTCATCACTGGCACAAGAACAGATGTTAGGTCTCCAGCATGGCAGGTAACAGCCAAGCCTTACAGCCCTTTACAGCCATCATGGCTAACAGAGACAGTGACTAGTGGACTACTGGCTTCACTCCCTCCTGGATTTTGGACCAAGCATCTCTGCAGCTGCATAGCATGTTGCATGTTTTGGAAGCCACCAGCCGACCCAAGAAAACCCAACAAGCCTCTGTCATAAACAGATAGCTAAGGGTTAACGTCTCTTTCACCTGGAAAGAAGTATCTGAAGCACCTGACCAGAGGACCAATCAGGAAACAGGATTTTTTCAACGCTGGGTGGAGGAAGTTTGTGTGTGAGTCCTTTGTTCTTGCTTCTTCTACCTGTATGCTCTCTCGGCTATGAGGAGTGATTTCTATTTCCTGCTTTCTAATCTTCTGTTTCAAAGTTGTGAGTACAAAGATCAGATAGTGATTTATATATTTTCTTTTGTATTTACATGTCTATAGTTGCTGGAGTGCTTTGAATTGTATTCTTTTTGAATAAGGCTGTTTATTCAATAGTCTTTTAAGCAAATGACCCTGTATGTTTCACCTTAATACAGAGAGACCATTTTTATGTATTTTTCTTTCTTTTTATATAAAGCTTTCTTTTTAAGACCTGTTGGAGTTTTTCTTTAGTGGGGAATTCCAGGGAATTGAGTCTGTACTCACCAGGGAATTGGTGGGAGGAAGAAGTCAGGGGGAAATCTGTGTGTGTGAGATTTACTAGCCTGACTTTGCATTCCCTCTGGGTGAGGGGGGAAGAGAGATTAACTCTCGGTACTTCTGTTTTCCAAGGCTGGGAACGGGGAGGGTGGAGTCCCTCTGTTTAGATTCACGGAGTTTGCTTCTGTGTATCTCTCCAGGAACACCTGGAGGGGGGAAGGAAAAAGGTTTATTTCCCTTTGTTGTGAGACTCAAGGGATTTGGGTCTTGGGGTCCCCAGGGAAGGTTTTTGGGGGGACCAGAGTGCCCCAAAACACTCTAATTTTTTGGGTGGCAGCTTTACCAGGTCCAAGCTGGTAACTAAGCTTGGAGGTTTTCATGCTAACCCCCATATTTTGGATGCTAAGGTCCAAATCTGGGACTAGGTTATTGACAGCCTCTCATCTCACTCGGATGTTTCCCAGTTCCGGATTCCATTGGAGCAGCCATTTGAAGTGTCCGTTGTTCTGTTGCAGCACTGTCTGCTGACACACGGGAGTCCAGGGAGTGCACTGGATATGGCAGCAGAATCTGTACTGCAGCAACGCTCTGGGCTTGATACTGGGACACCCATCCAGAGTGGGCCAGTAGCTTTGCAGGCAGAAGCCCACACAACAAAAACACTAACCCAGGAATCTATCTATGCCACAAAGCCTGTTGCCAATTCTGTCCACATATCTATTCAAAGGACACCATCATAGGACCTAATCACATCAGCCACACCATCTGGGGCTCGTTCACCTGCACATCTACCAATGTGATATATGCCATCATGTGCCAGCAATGCTCCTCTGCCATGTACATTGGCCAAACCGGACAGTCTCTACGCAAAAGAATTAGTGGACACAAATCAGACGTCAAGAATTATAACATTTAAAAACCAGTTGAAGAACACTTCAACCTCCCTGGTCACCCAATTACAGACCTAAAAGTCACAATTCTTCAACAAAATAAACTTCAAAAACAGACTCCAGCGAGAAACTGCAGAACTAGAATTAATTTGCAAACTGGACACCATCAGATTAGGCTTGAATAAAGACTGGGAGTGGACGGGTCATTACATAAATTAAAAACTATTTCCCCGTGCTATTTTTCCCCTACTGTTACTCACACCTTCTTGTCAACTGTTGGAAATAGGCCATCTTGATTATCACTACAAAAAGTTTTTTTCTCCTACTGATAACAGCCCACCTTAATAGATTTGTCTCATTAGAGTTGGTATGGCATCCCTCATCTTTTCATGTTCTCTGTGTATATATATCTTCCTACTGTATTTTCCACTCCATGCATCTGATGAAGTGGGTTTTAGCCCATGAAAGCTTATGCCCAAATAAATGTGTTAGTCTCTAAGGTGCCATAAGTACTCCTCATTCTTTCAGCCTCCTGAGTGACCTGCTTTATGCTGAGAACAGGGCATTACTAATTATCCTTAGCACAGTGCACGTTTCTAAAGCACTCAAGCTATGTGACATGCACTGTGTGTGCAGTTAGTAAACGTGCTGCAGACTGCTGTCACTTTCCCTGGGAGGGACCAGCCCCACAGAATGCCAAGAGATCAGGGATGGGCATTTGCCAGGGTGCAATTTTTAGACAAATCTTTGTTGCTCCTTTCAGCCCCACTTTGTCAAAGGGCTCCCTTTACATAGGTCTCCCAGCTCCTAGACAGCTACTCCAGAGTTCACTTTCTTCAGCCAGTAAAACTATTACTGAAATGGAGAAATAGCCCCCGTATCTAAAGGTGATCTGATCTTTATGGGATGTCTAATGGCCCAGCATTGTAGGTCCCCATTCTCTTGCTGCTGCTCATTGGTATATGAAGATTGGCACTAGGACAGGGAGTGCAGCAGAACATCACACTCATGGCCATATGTTTTCCCTGACAAAGGCTTGGTGTCTGACAGAGACTCTGGCTTCCCCAAACTTGTTGTTTTCCCTACAGATGACAGTAATTTTTTTCACTGCAGGAGGAAGGGGCATTCAAGGCATTTCCAGTGCCTACAGGAGCTCACGTGGGCAGTAATACCAGCCATCCTGTGGCATGTGACTGGAACCCTCTCCCCACATCCTGCACTTGATCACTGGAAATATACCACAAGTGCAGTTCAAGTCTGACAAGTGACTATATGGGCTAGTCTACACGACACAGGCTCTGCCCATGCAGCCATGCCCGCAGAGCATATGTCAACAGGAGGAATTTTTTGGCCCCTGTAGAAAGGCCACCTCCCCAAATGACGCTAGCTAAGCCAGCAGAGAGCTCGTCTGTGGGCACAGCTGTGTCTACACCGGGGTTCTGCCAGCAGAGCCTGTGGGTTGTGTGTGTCTTCACATCCCTCACCAACACAGCTGTGCTGACAAAACTGTAGTGTAGAGCTGGCCGAGAACAACAGCCCCTTCTTCTCCAGCAGAGCAGCTCCTCTTTTTCACAAGGCTTTTACTCCTGTTTGCTACCTCAGGTGAGGAACACACCTGTGTTCCCTAGTGAAGACAAGGGCACTGAGACCAGATATTCCAGTATGCACAGCTCAGCCTCGAGCCAGGACAGCAGGCTGTACTGCACATTGGGACTTGTGGGGTCCAGAGGCAGCACTTCCATATTCAGAGAGCAGGCTCCTCTGTTCTGTTCCATGGGATGCTGATAAGATGAGACCCCTCATGTCAGGAGCCTGGACCCTCCTCTGAGCTCTTGAGGTGTCCCTAAGGAATCACTTTTTGACCCTTTTGAACACAGGAAAAATTACCATAAAAACAGGCCAACCCAAGGACCCAGCCCCAGCCCTCATTTCTCACTTACCCCAGCGAGAGGAACTTCTCCAGGCCAGCGGTGCCCCGTGTCCTCAGCTCCTCCTGCTCCTGTGTGTGCAGGATCACCAAGAACACTAACTACTGCACTAGCCCTGGGAGATGCCTCTAAGCAGCCCACCTTTACCTGGCTCTCGGAGATATTGATGTGGGGCCTGTGGACATCCACAGGCCTGGGCTCAGTTGTGTGAAGCAGCCGAGAGAGCTGATCCACGATGCCCAGACCCCGTATGAGGTTTTTGCGCTGCAGAAGAGCCTTGATCCTCTCTACTTCCTCATCTTCCACTATCTCCTGGGGCCGCATGGAGTCAAACACCATCTGCTGCACCTTAGGACAGAAATACACCTCGAATTACAGCATGGTCTGGGGGGCTGGGCCACAGATTAACAGAGGGAGGAGAGCGACTGCGGCCACAAACTATGCTGGGGTCAGGAACAGGGCCTGGGCCACAAGTTCCAGTGTGGAGCAGGAAGAAGACTCTGGCCACAGACTCCAGGCAGGGGTAAGGGGGTGGGGGGGCCATAGACTTCCATGGGCTGGCTGTTCCCAGCACAGGTCAGCAGCAGTACAAACTCCATGAAGACGAGCTCTGTCCTTGGCTGGGGTGGGAGACGTCAGTGCCCCCAGCTCTCCTTCTGGTGCCAGGTGGCTCCATCTGACCCGCCCCATGGAGCTGCATGCTGGTTGGAGCAGTGGTACCTTCCTGTCGCAGGTCCTGGCGCTGTTGTAGGTGAGGCGAGTGGGAGGAGCCTTGGCCTTGCTGCGGATGCGGGATTTCTCCCCAGCGGACTTTCCCTGCAGGTTCTCCTTTCGCTCCTTTTTCTTCTTCCCAGTAGTAACCTCTCGTTGCTCTTGCTTCAAGCGAATTTCCTCCAGCTGCTGCCTGGCACGAACCAACAATCTTGGTCACTGATGCTCAGTGTGAGATCTTGTGCCAAGCTGTGCTGACCCCAATGGAGGGGACATACAGCACAGCCAAAGGTTGCTATCAGGAGCAGGATCCGGGATGACAAATGTGCTGGGAAATGGCCCCGGGCTTTCAAAAGCTGTTACCATCCCCATAAGGAAATGCCCTTTGCACCAGGTTGTGCCACCTAGATAGGGTGGAGACGGGGCCTACTCAGATGCAGCAGGACGCATGCTATAAACCACTTCCAGAATCCATAAACAATGGACTCTGGCATGTCTCCCTCTCAGATCCAGAGGCAGGGCAGAGAGGTTATGTGGAGGACACAGTGCCTTCCCCATCCCCTGGCAATGGAGCCAGGGCTCCTCTCCTAGGCACTCCCCCACCCATAGCCCATGCTTTAGGCAGCAGCAGGTGTTCCCAGCAGAGAGACCAGCGGTGAACACTCTCTGCCCCATGGCATCCAATGAGGAGGGCTTTTCCACAGGAGCAATGTACCTGGCACACTTCTCTCTTGCCTTGGAAGCCACCGTCTCCTGGAAGAGGGAGCCACTGTGCTTGAAGAATGGCTCATACTTGTCTGTCTCGTGCGTGGGGTAAATGCGCCGGTACCCTCCCAGGTGCGTGTTCTCATACTTCTCCGCTTGGGCCAGCCAGGCCGCCTGGCTGCTCTCTAACTTCTCACGTCTGCCATCAGAAAATAAAGATGAAAGCAGGAGGAGCCATGGAGACACATCCCTGGAGACTGTTGTACAGGCAGCAGGCTGAGACAAGTTCCAGACGCTGCCCTGTCCAAGAGTCTAGCTGGCTTTTTTCCCCTTCCCTTCCCCTCCCGATCTGGGAACCCCGGCGTGCATTCACTGCACCAAGCCAATGCATCTCCCACTCGGGGTCGGTATCTCCTCCAGCTGGGCAGTACAGGCAAAGCAGGGAGGCTCAGAGCTCCTCTCACTGTCCCCACCCTTCTCAGCCAAGAGTACCAGTTCACAAGAGCTCAGGTGTCTCAGCTGGGCCTGCCACCTTTCATCCAGCTCTGAGCACTCCAGCCTGGGAGAGGGGGCAGCCCAGCCCCATGCAATGGGGTTGGAGCAGTTTTTATAGTGGAGGGGCTGAAAGCCCTTGAACATAACTGTAACCCCTGGATATGATGGAAAACACTTCAATCCAGGGGTGCAGCAGCTCCCCCAGCACCCTAGTTTGAGCACCTCTGGACCCAGGGGCAGCAGAGCACACCACAGGTCCAAGCTTTAGTTACCTAATGTAATTAATTGAAACTGGTGTGTGGGAGGGAGCTCCTGCCCACCCTGCCTCAATAGGCGGCCAATCCAAACTGGCCTCAACAGTTGTGCATTGGCTTTAGACGTGAGTAGACACGTCTGCAAGAGTGGGCAAGGAGGCAATGCTGCTTTGTGGAGAAGTAGGATTGTCAACCCTCCAGGATTGGCTGGGAGTCTCCCGGAATCGGCATCAATCTCGCAGAGACTATTGAAAGCAATCTGGGAGATTTTAATAGGATATTTTAAGAAAATGACATTACATCATGTTGGGGTGGGGAGGAATATCTCCCTAAATAGCTTCAGTCAGAGTTGGCAACCCTATGGAGAAGTTGGAGTCTCAAAGCATTTGTGGGAAAAAGGCCACGTGTCACCAGGTAGGGTGCTCCAGGATGGCCAGGGAGGGCCTTGTGACCAAAGCAGATGCAACTGAATGGGAGAGGTAGGACTCAGCCCCGTCCCAGGCTGCTTACAGAGTCCCAGGAATCAGACACGTCCCAGAGGCTGGGAGCCTCAATCATGGATCTCCCGTAGAATGATGAAAGTCTGGGCCCACTCCCCTTGTTACAGGTGACAATGTTCTCGACAGTGCCACAACCTCAGAGGGATTTCAAATGGCCACAAAGCAGCCTTTGGCCTCTCATGCTTGTTCCTCTGTTCTCTTCTCCCCAAAGGCCTGCAGCACTCCTCCTTGGGGGAAGCAGTACCTGGCTTCACGAGGTGGCTGGTGGGCCTGGAAGAGTCGCTCCTTCACCCGTCGCTTGTCCTCTTCCAGCACCTTCCTCTTGTCACAGGCTCGCAGGTTTATCAGCTTGATGGTGTCACAGAGCAAAGCGTCCTTCACCTCTCGGTCCAAGCGCGAGTCCGTGGTGAAACTGGGCGAGTGATTCACCTGCCAAGACAAGTGGCACATGCGCAGCTCTACAAATCTGCTGCAGGCAGCCAGATTGCAGCCTCAGACCCTTCTTTCCTCTCAGGCAGCCCCTTGTCCTACAGTTGCACTCTTTCCTACCATGGGAACAGCAGTAAGCATTGTGCTGCTGCGTGGGGTTGCTGCTGGCTGTTGCTGCTTTCCTGGCACAAACTGCCATCTAAAGATCAGCCACTGGCCTCTCACTGACCACCAAGGACACTGAGGAGGGCACATGCAGGTCTGACTGGTGCTGCGAGAGCCACGCAGCCCTGTGACTCAGGGAAGTCCCCGTTATTACCCCAGGAACTTGGGCAACATTTCCTTGTGCACTGGAGATTACTTGGCTATTTGCCTCCAGAGCTCCTCATTGAACGGAGAGCTGCAGAGATTGCAGGTGGCAGCATCAATCAAACTAAAACTGTCTGCAACTTGCCCCAGGTGTTAGTTCTACTTCTCTCCTTGGGCGACAAAAGCCCCCAACCATCTGCTGTGCAGAGGGGGAGAGTTCCAGGCCACCGGAGGGGTTTTCACTCACCTCCAGCAGCCAGGGTTTCAGCTTTCTGTCTAGCAGGATGTCAAAGCCCAGAATCTCAAAGCAGGCACAGCCAGTGATGTGGTTGGGGAAGCAGGTGCGGTAGTTGTGCTTCAGAACAGGGTGGGCTGAGATAAGGGTCTTTATAATGATGTCCTCAATGTCTTCCCAGAGTTCTGTTGTGTTGCAGCTGTTGTCCATCATCCAGGCATTCAAGGTAGACAGTTTCCTGTTTGGGGAACAAGGTGGTGATCAGACCTGTCCAAGTCAAAGTGCTTCTGCAGCAGTAGCAAGCAATGTCACCACACTGGCTCCATGGGTCAGAAAGGCATGGGGAACTCAGGGGACTGAGCCCTGGTGCTGTTTCTTACAAAGCCAGACAGCCCCAGAGGCACTCCAGATACAGGAGCCCCTGAGGGGGCAGTTCTGTGCTCAGAATTAACAAGCAAAGAGACAGTTGGCCTAGGAGCCCAAGACACTGACGCAGGTGACCTCCACCTGTGACCTTAAAAGAGAACGTTGACACGGGGTGAGCCTCTACAGCACGCAGCCCCAGTGAAGGAAGCATGCCAGCCCCATCAATAGGGCCTCCCAGCAGGAGGTGAATGAGGGGATCTGGTGGCATAGGCAGGATGGTACCTCTTACTGCCCATCATGTCGTCTCGGATGAAGTTTTCATTATGTTTGTTGATAGCATAGTTGGTTAGGTGCATGCAGATATCATCCTGAGAGAGGGACAGCAAGAGACCTTCACACTCAATCTCCAAGTGCCAGTGAGAGACAAAAGGCCCCAGATGCCCAGCAATGCTTAGCCTTCTATCCAGCAACTGCTGTTCACCTCTACCCCAGCACCACCACCTCCTCCCCTCCCCAAGGCCATTCCTTCACCCCAGGCCTAAATTCTTCGCCCCTTCACTCTGAGATGCCTGATTTCAGGTCAGCATCAAAACCACACAAACCTATGAACAGGTGGTATGGGCCCGCTGTGGCTGAAATCTGCTCGGTGCAGCAGCAGCCAGCTGGTCCTGGACGCATCTCTCAGATTGTCCACCCCAGCACAAATTAGAGCTGCATGGAGACTGGTGTCATCTAAGCCGCTGGCAATGGCTTCTGAGGAACCATCTGCCAAAATCAGTACTTGGTCCTGCTAGTGAAGGCCGGGGGCTGGAATCAATGACCCTTCAGGGTCCCTTCCAGTTCTAGGAGACAGGTATATCTCCATTTATTATTTCTCCCTTTCCCTTCCCATCTCCCCATTCTCCATTTGGCCTCCTGCCATCTCTGGATGCTGCCAGGGGAATAATCACCCTGCTCCCTGTTCTGCCCCTGAAGCCTGGGCAAAGCAGGGAGCAGAGCAGACCGGAGGGAATGGGGGCTGTGCACCGGGGGGATCCTGGAGCTCCTGAAATAACCATCCTGACATGGAGCAAAAGGAATGGGGGAAAAGCAGAACAGAGCAGGAAGCAGAGGAGAGAGAAGAAGAGAACGAGGCCCTGACTTCCCAGTGTCTGCGTGCCCTTAGGACAAGTGTGTGTTAATCCTATTGACGCTACGCCAGTTGCTTGGAAACGTCCCTTCTTTACCAGGTTGCTGCTGCTGGGCTCGATGTACCTCATGGTGGCAAACCGGGCCAGCCCTTCCTCATAGACAAAAATCTTCAGGGGGTCACAGGATGTGACCAGGACGTAGATTCGCAGGTCAAATTTGAAGCCATCAATAAGGAAGGGCTGTGAGAGAAAAGGGAGGAGTGCCCGTGAGATACAATAGCATTGCTAACTGCATGGCTCAGGCTCTGCATTCCCAGCTGGGAAGAAGTGCTGAGGGCAGACTGAGGATGGCCCTGCTGGGAGGTGGCAACCTCAATGCTGCTGGCTGAGCTTTCACAGTGGCAGGCTGGCAGGAGTGGGGCACAGGACACCGGAAGGACATGGGAGGCCAGCTCACACCTTTTTTCCAGGACAGTGGGAGCCCTGTTACCTTGGATATGTACTGCTGGCAGATCAGGTGCTCCCCGTGTTTAATCTCCTTTGGGTTGCGGGTTATGAAGATGCCCCTCCCCTGGCAGCCACTGTCTGGCTTGCAGATGTACGTCCTGTTTTTCCTCATGCGCCCGTAGGCCTGGAAACCTCGATAGCTATGTAATGAAGAAGCAGTGACTGTTAGAGCTGCAGGACTCATGGCTGTTTGGAGCACTGCATGCTGGGCCATGCAGGGCTCAGCACTGGTGGAGCAGCCAGAAGAGCAGTCCTGCACCACACTGGGCTACTCCTGAAGAACATTATTTATCACTGTCTCATCACAGCCTGGGGGAGAAAGCCTTTACGGCTCTCAGCACCGCCTCCGCCACAGAGAAAGGGTAACAGAACAGCAGCTGCTGCCTAGTCAGGACCCAGCAAGGTTTTAGCTCTACTACTGTGGAGGGAGCAGGGGGAAAGTAACCAACCCTGGCCACAAAGGAGAATGAAACAATAAACTACAACTGCAGCTTTCCTGCGGGCTCTCCTGAAAACACATTTGCCAAACTGGACAGAGATGGATGTGACAGGAGGCCGGAGGCCCAGGCCAGGGTGTTCTGACCTGGGGCATAGCCAGGACAGGGATGGACGAGAGAGGAGGCCGGAGGCCCAGTCCAGGGTGCTTTGACCTGGGGCATAGCCAGGACAGGGATGGACATGAGAGGAGGCCGGAGGCCCAGGCCAGGGTGCTCTGACCTGGGGCATAGCCAGGACAGGGATGGACGAGAGAGGAGGCCGGAGGCCCAGGCCAGGGTGCTTTGACCTGGGGCATAGCCAGGACAGGGATGGACATGAGAGGAGGCCGGAGGCCCAGGCCAGGGTGCTCTGACCTGGGGCATAGCCAGGACAGGGATGGACATGAGAGGAGGCCAGAGATGGCCTAATCTCCAACAGTGCTGCACACTGATTGGTTCCAATGCCAGCTGCTGGGCACTTCAATTTTGAAAGTCAGGCCACTTATTTAGATGCCTAAATATGAAGCTAGGAGTGTGCTTCAGGCCCCAGTTTGAACGCCCTGTCCACAGGTTATTGATCCCTCTGCCTGTGAACTGATGCCTCACCACATACTGCTGTGATCCCTTCTAGCCCTCTTCTGGATTGTGTGCTGAAAGCCTCCCGCCCCTGCAAAGGACAAAGCCAAGGGTGCTTGTGTGCTGGGAGGCAGCCAGCTGAGACCATGGCACCACGGCAGACACATGGCTAGCAATGAGCCTTGCGCTCCACCCAGGAGCGGCCAGGTCCTGCACACCACCCTGAAGGATCCCTCCAGCTGACCAAGGAGGGGTGCTCATGGACTGTCAGGGGAAATCCCACAGAATCACAGAAGTCAGAAACAAAAACGACCTTTTAGGATCATCCCTCTGCACACTGAGGGCCAGGGCAGGATTCCTTTGCAGTCTATTTCCTGAGGCTTAGTCCAATTCAGATTTAAATCCCTCTAGGGATGGGGCTCCTACCCCTTCCGTGAGGAGAACGATTCCACAACCTAATACAGTGTGATTACAATCCGAGATCTGGGACTCTTTAAATATAGAGCCCCATCGTCTTACATTCCAAGGAAGGCTACTGAGGCCCAGAGTCAGCAGCGGATCCTCCAGAAAGCACCTTCCCCACGGAAGCTAAGTCCAGTGGTTCCCACTACTCTGACCTCCCTTCCCTGCAGACAGCATCCATCTGTCCTGCTGCTGCTGGCTGGCAGTGCTGGTCACTCACTCAGCAGGCAGGCACCAGGTGCGGGGGAAGATGCTGTACTCTTTGGGGAAGAGTTTGAGCATGCGGTTGAGGTTGCGGGCCAGCAGGTCCTTCCGGCAGATCTCTGTCATCCCCGGGAAATGGTTGATTTTCTGAAACAATGTGTAGCAGAAAGGAGAAGTCGGCAAAAGGAGCAGAAGTGATAACCCTCCAGAGCCAATGTGAGTCAGTTCAGGGAAGAACAGGACAGGAAGACAGCTGCTCTGCTAGGTGTGCTTGCTCTGAGCCCCATCAGTGGGAGGTGAGTTCACTCTTCTCTCAAACCTGTGGCTTCCCCTCTCCAAGAACAGCATGATTCACGGAGAGGAGCAGCTGATGAACAAGAACCATGTGCTGAACAAGGACTCAGCAACAGAGAGGATGGCAGCTCTCCAGCTGTCCTTCAACCTGTGGCTGATGGCTCCACCTCAGGGGTACTAATGGGGTAAAGGCTCAGAGTGCTGCAGGGATCCTGCTCTCCCTGGTACAGACATTGACAGGCTGTGGGGATTGTCCCATAGGTAACAGAAGAGTAGCACCGATGCTGACCTTGGATACTCTACTTCACGGCACCGCATGACATCCAACCAACTCCTCCCTTCCTCGTCCTTGCCTGAGCAACTCCCACTCGCGGCCTGTCCATGGAGGGGTCTTTACCTGAAACCTCTTCATTTCCATGACGCGCTCCAGAGAGACCGAGCAGTCAGTCCAGTACACCGTCCACTCCTCATCCTCCCCCACTTCTTTTAGACCACAGTGTCGGGCAGCACGCCTCACTGTAGCAAAGCAAGCACATGGCAAGAGGCATCTCCAAGTGGGATCGGGAGATGGGCCCCAAGCGTTCACACATCTCTCAGCTGAAGTAGATGGGAAGAGACAGGCAAAGGAAAGAACACCCCAGGACTTCCACCTACACCTCCAAAGGGGAGAAAGACCCGGTGGGATCCTGGGGAAAGCAGCAGGAACATACACCTCCCTTAGCTGAACTGTCCACTGGATCTCACTCCTGGACTAATGAAATACGTCAACCCTGGAAGCGCATTTGTCTGGCGGTCCCAGGAAAGGGGCAGGGGCCTGACCCCAGCTCTTTGGAGATACCCAGTTCACCTCAGCTTCTTAGAAGGTGCCCATCATCATAGTATCTGGCAGCTCCCGGGGGGAGGTATCCAGTGTCCATCATTCCATCTAGAAACTCTGTGGTCTCTCCACAGCAGATGAGACTGTAACTTTCAGTATAGCAATTGTGCTCCATAATATGGAACTTGTGTATAATTGGCATTAACCAATACCTGCCAATAGCCACCTGGACAGAGATGCTGTCATATGTATTCTAATATCGCTCCCTCCCACAGAGAGGAGTAAGGTGAGAATCCTAAACCACCTGCCCAAAGTTCATTCCTGGAGGCATTGGCAGGAGGGGAGGGGTCTCCTGCACAGATCCAGCCCAGGCAAGTAATATATGCAAATCACTGCCATCCCAGGCTGCTCAGTGTCCTACTGTAAGTGAAAGGAGTGCATAGTTTTCAGTGCACGAGTGTCAACACTGCAAACACCTGCCTCACAACTGGCAGTACCTGAGCCCCTGTTGCCAATCTTGATAGAGAATGTGCTATGGAGACTAAACTCCCTTCTCATCCCTAGAGGGGTGAGGCTCTCCAGACCAGGGGTGAGTGAGACGCACTGGCAGGGGCAGTGTGGGTGGGAAGCTCCCAGTGCTGTGACCAGAGCTGCACCCACTAAGTGCAGAGAGAGCTTCAGCCCAAAGTCTGGGCAAGCTGGCCCAGGGCAAAAGTCACCTCCAAAACAGCAATCAATCCATTAAAGCCATTGCACAGCCCAAACCCAGTGCTAACAGCCTTCTCCAGCCAGGTGTGGGGGCTCCACAGCACTTGCCACAGTGAGATATGGTCTGAACAGGAGTCCTGGCTTGCCTTCAACTCACCGCTCTCATACTTGCAGTTGGTCAGGTTGATAGACAGCAGCCTGGAATGGAGAGAGAGGAGAAAGCAGTGGCTCAGCGCAGACATGCCCTGGTTACCAGAGTGGGCAGGCTGCAGGGAGCTATTCCTAGCCAGCTTTACTGAAGGGCCCTGTCATAAACAGATAAGAAAAGTTAATAGAACAGAAGTGCTTCATATCTCTTTGCCTGGAAAGGGTTAACAAGAACAGTGAGCCTGGCTGTCACCTGACCGGAGGGCCAATCAGAGGACAGGATACTTTCAAATCTTGAGGGAGGGAAGTTTTTGCGTGTGCTGTTAGTGTTTGGTTGTTGTTCACTCTGGGGGCTCAGAGGGACCAGACATGCAACCAGGTTTCTCTTCAATCTCTCCAATACAGGCTCTTATAAGGTCAGACTAGTGAGTACTAGGTAGATAAGGCGAGTTAGGCTTATGGTTGTTTTCTTTATTTGCAAATGTGTATTTGGCTGGAAGAAGTTCAAATTTGTATTTTGCTGAAAGGATTTTAATTTGTACTTGTATACTTAGGCTGGGAGGGTGTTCCCAGCGTCTATAGCTGAAAGACCCAGTACATATTCCATCTTCAATTTACAAGATCATTTTTACTGTTTTTCTTTCTTTAATTAAAAGCTTTTCTTGTTTAAGAACCTAATTGTTTTTTTTAATTCTGGTGAGATCCCAGGGGACTGGGTCTGGATTCACCAGGGAATTGGTGGGGAGAAAGGAGGGAAGAGGGAGAGAGAGGCTGATTTCTCTCTGTGCCAGGATTACTTTCTCTCAGGAAGAATCTGGGAGGGGAAGAGAGAAGGAGGGGGGAAGGCGCATTTTCCTCTCTGTTTCAGGATTCAAGGGGTTTGAATCACAGTGATCTTCCAGGGTAACCCAGGGAGGGGAAGCCTGGGAGGGGCAACAGTGAGGGAAAGGGTTTACTTTCCTTGTGTTGAGATCCAGAGGATCTGGGTCTTGGAGGTCCCCAGGCAAGGTTTTTTGGGGGACCAGAGTGTACCGGGCACTGGATTTCCTGGTTGGTGGCAACGCTACAGGTTCTAAGCTGGTAACTGAGCTTAGAGGAATTCATGCTGGTACTCCATCTTTTGGACGCTAAGGTTCAGAGTGGGGAATTGTACCATGACAGGCCCCATCCCTTGTCCTCCTAGGCTGGGCAGCCCCTGTGCTGCCATTAGATGGCAGCTCCCAGGCCAGCTAGGATGATAGAACTAAAGAAACATTTTGCAGATTTTGTTTTGTGAATTCTAGATCCCAGAGACATGATGTCATCACAGCCCAAACTTCCCTACTATGTGCATTTGGTTTCCCATACACAGCGACTTGTGCAACCATGGTGACTGAACAATGTCTATCTGCACAGGAGCACTCAACAAACCTGCTCTGGTCCCAGCACAGGGCGGACAGGCCTGGAGCAAGGAATGGAAGGTGGATTCCCATTTGGAATTTCTCATTAGGGGAATCTGAGTGACTCGAGATTCCTTCTCTGATTTTGAACATCCTCCAAATACCCTAATAAGTTCCAGGCCCCAAAATTCAGAGCTGCCCATTATTCATTCTACTTTTGTCTGACCTTTTTTGAAGGGTGTTTGATGGTAAGTGGCTGAGACCTGGCACACATGTTCTCCCTGGCCACTACTCACCAAATGCTTGTTTTTCATATGAATAAACAAGCTAACTGAACATTTCTGACAAGGGATAATATCTGTTTCTCCCTTTGCATTTGAGGACAGAAGTTCTAGAATAAATTAGGTAAAAATTGTTCCCTGATGCCCCAGTGGTAATGCCCAAACTTTGCCCACTTCAGACTCAGATTTTCAGAACTGCTTGTGCAAAAACACATCGGCATAATTCATGCGTACCAATTGTCAGTCAAGCAGGTAACTGGTTAGTTGTTCATACACTTCTGTGTGCACCATTTTTGCAATCTGGCCTTTGATGTGCATAAAATAGAGCAGATTGCAACTGCCCTCATCTTCAGCATAGAGGTGGCAGCCAGAGCCTTGACAGGTCACAACATGCATGCAATGGTCCATCCAGAGCTGACTGGATGCAGATCCATCACACAGGCTTCCCAAAGAAGGAAACAACAATTCCCATCAACCCCCTCCCACTGCACTTCCCTTTCCCCTAGGCAGGTCCTGAACCAGGATGTTGCCAGGTTCTGTTTTGGGAATGGGAGCTGCACAGCAGCAGGAGAGAAGCCCCAGACTCTGTGGACAGAGACGTGTGTGGAACAGTCAGACTGCCAGATGATACACCTGTGTGCAGGTCTGTATGGTACTCATGGAGGAACAGCAGCTGGGCAGGAACCCAGGGCACTGGAGCCCCAGTAAGAGCCACTAACTGAGCTTGACTTGGAACCCTGCAAACACCTATTTGACTGGAACAGAGACTGGACTCTAGGGGGCACCCCACAGGCATTAAGTTGGAGTCATGAATCAGCATTCATGATGCACTCCCCGTCAGTACCCAGCCCAAGCCAGGGAAGCTAATGATCCAATCAGTGGCCCAAACTGATGATGAGTGCTGGTCATGGGCCACCTGAGACATGTTGTGCATATGCTAAGAAGAAGATAGAAATGTGGGGTTGGAGCCAACCTCAAACAGTCATCTAGTCCAACCCCTTGTGCTGAGGCAGGACCAAGTAAACTTAGACCAGCCCTGACAGGTGTTTGTCCAACCTGCTCTTCAAAGCCTCCAGTGATGGAGATTCTACAACCTCCCTTGGAAGCCTGATCTGGAGCTTAACTACCCTTATAGTTAGAAAGTTTTTCCTAATATCTACCATAAATCTCCCTGGCTGCAGATTAAGCCCATTATTTCTTGTCCTATCTCCAGTGAACATGGAGAACAATTGATCATCATCCTCTTTATAACAGCTCTTAACATAATTGAAGCCTGTGATCAGATCCCCCCCCCACACACACACACACACTCTCTCTCTCTCCTTTTCTCAGGACTAAACATACATTGTTTAACCTTTCCCCATAGGTCAGTTTTTCTAAACCTTTTATCACTTTTGTTGCTCTCCTGTGGAGTCATTCCAACTTGTCCACTTCTTTCTTAATGTTTGGGGCCCAGAACTGGACACAGTGCTCCAGCTGAGGCCTCAACAGTGCTGAGCAGAGAAAGTGAACTAACATAAACTAACTGCTGCACACAATTACCTCGTGTGTCTTACTGTCATACTGATGAGTCTTGACGCCTGACTGGACAGCCCCAGGGCCCAAACAAGACCCGCTACCAGACACTTTGCATTCTAATGGCCCAAGTCTCTATAGATAGCGTATCTGCAAACTTTCCTGCCAGCCCTAGAAACATACCCTTTCACATTAGCCATGTCGGACCACCAGGGCTAGTGCCTACAAGGCCCAGATGCTGAAGTATCTACAGTGTTTGCCTCTGAGCTGTGGTACATCTGGCACCCGACTGGAAGCCTAGGGGTGTGGGGCACTGGGCAGCCACAGTAATGACACCTGAAAAGGTAACATTCTCAGCATGTCACATTCCAGCCTGAGATAAGGGGCCTTTGAGTGCCCCTGAAACAGTCAATCAAAACGCAATGGGCAGCTGGCCACACAGCCTCTGATGGCTCCTCTTTGGGTTCAGTGGGACAGTGAGGTCTGGTAGGCCTAGACGACAGCCTGAGGAACACAAGAAAGTAGAAGGCAGAGGAGGTCGATCAGGAAACTCACCTGTGTTTTCTCTTTTTCTTTCTTGGAGTGGTCTCTGCTTCATAGTCTTCTGCCATTTGTTCTTCCAGATCGATCAGTGAGACCGTCGCCAGATCACTTTTCCCACCTGAACTGTGTTTACTCTTGTGCCCTAGGCATGTGTCCTCTGTCTCAAAAGCTCCCTCCTGAAGTGTGCCATCCTGCCGCATATCTTTACTTCCTCCACCCAGTCTCTTAATGTGTTCATTTGCAAACTCTTCTTCCTCCTCCTCCTCTTCCTCAGTATCATTCTCTGATTCGCTGCTGTCATTGGAGTTCATCTTCATTCTGTTAGCTGCTCTTACAAGTTGCATATGAAGGAACTAGTCAGTATGTCATGTGCAAGACAACCTGAACTACAGCTTGTACCAGCGCCAGCTAACATCAGAGTGTCCCAACCCCAGCCAAGGCCCAGGCATAGGCAAGTCCTTTCTCTTTTACCTGTCTGCCCTTTTCTCCTGGCCTACCCTGGCAATGACCCAGGGAGTCAGCCTTGTCTCTCTCTGCCCTGGTTCCCCAGCAAGCCTTCCACCCACAGCAGCTGTTCTTTTTCCCTTTCCTTTTGCTCTATGCCAGGTAACAGAGGTCACACTGAAGATCAGATTAGACTCTTTCAGGAGCTCTACCTGGGGCTATTTCTAGGGAAGACTCACCTGTGTGATTAATCTAACAAGCAGCCCCAGGAGACCTTTCTAGCTCCACAACAGAGCTCCTGTACCTCCAAAATACCTAAGAGGCTTGACGCTTGACTGTGTTGTCCCTCTCTTTAGAAACTACTGCATGTAGGCAGCGTATAGGGCAAAGGGTGACCCTTTATACCAGGGTTTCTCAAACAGGGGTCGCCACTTCTGTAGGGAAAGCCCCTGGTGGGCCAGGCCAGTGAGTTTACCTGCCCCATCTGCAGGTCCGGCCGATCACGGCTCCCACTGGCCATGGATCACTGCTCCAGGCCAATGGGAGCTGCAGGAAGCAGCATGGGCTGAGGGATGTACAGGCTGCTGCTTCCAGCAGCTCCCATTGGCCCGGAGTAGCGAACTGCGGCCAGTGGGAGCTGCAATTGGCCGGAGCCACGGACGGGGCAGGTAAACATGCCGGCCGGGCCCACCAGGGGCTTTCTCTACACAAGCGGTGACCCATTTGAGAAACCCTGCTTAATACCGTGTCACTAATTATTTTTATACACCGTTAAATTGCCACACACAAACTGACAGGCTTAGAGTCATGTCGTCTAACGTTTGGCCCCCATTGCCCTCCCAGTTAACAGTTTTTGGCACAATAGCTTTCCAGTGCAAACATCTGCGCCAGTCACCGTCCATTCTTCTACAGCTTCCATGGCTCCACACTCGCACTCACTCCCTTGGATGAGGGATGTGTCTACCCACAGCCACCTGATCTTTACTTTCCCCTTTTTCAGGAAGTTTCCTAAGATCCCAAGAATACCGCTGAATGCTTAGCCAGATGCACTGTCGGATGGGAATGTGTTATGGTCAGTGAGCTGCTGCTTGGACAAGCCACACATGCAAGTCCCAGCCCCACCCTCCATTCAAGTCCAAGGTAATTGGAATGATTTATGTGGAAATAAACGACCTTTATAATGACCAGCAATGCCTATGAGGCCAGTCTGGCATGGTGTGATATGGGGCTCTGAGTTCAGGTTATGCTTACACATAAGCATCTTTAACATATCTGGGAGTGTAGTGGTGCACACAAGCCAGCTTACTGCACTGTTCACTGGCAGAAGGTCAGTGGGGATTTAGGACAAGGCTGACTGCTTGCAGCTCCTTATACTTAGAATGCCACCATGTGCTGGCTGACAGGCAGCAATGTCAGTCACGGGCAAGGAAAATCTGCCATTACATTAGCCTGGGCATGCACAAAGGAAACAGTGTAACAGAGGGTTATGAGGCCTATGCTGTCACTTGAACACGGTTCGTAGGTACGACAGCAATGGGCACCCTGGAAATATAACAGAAAGACAGACTGGCTTCCCTCTGCAGCACCCTGGGACTATGCAGGTACTTTCTCTGTGATGGGCCAGCAGCCAGTCCTAATGCACCCCAGGCCTCGCTTGTCATACGGAAGGTAACTGCACAGCCCAGTGTGCTTCCTAGAACTATATGACGGAGCCACTGGAGGGCGCCCCAGCCTCCCAGGTGAGGCAGAAGGGTGTGCCAGGTGTATGGGTAAGGCCTAACATCAGTGACCAGCAGCACCACAGGAGACTGACTGCTAGGACAGCCCAGGAGTGTGGCTCCAGCTGGGCAGTGGGCCACGGAAGCAGGGCCAGGTCCCCTCATCAAGGCCCATCACCACTCCTACTCCTCCCTGAGATGATCCACCGCACCCAGAAGGGAGATCTAACTCCTGCAATGCCCTGCCCCCCATCCCCTGCTCCCCCAGGATGGGCTCCTCCCCCCAGGGGGCCCTGCCCCTTCCCCTGCTCCCCCAAGGATAGAGTCATCCCACCCCAGGGAGGGGCCCTGCCCCACCCCCTGCTCCACCAGGATGGGATCCTGCCCCCCCCCCGGGCAGCCCTGCCCCACCCTCTGCTCCCCCAGGATGCGATCCTGCCCCCCAGGGGGCCCTGCCCCACCCTCTGCTCTCCGAGGATGCGATCCTGCCCCCCCAGGGGGGCCCTGCCCCACCCTCTGCTCCCCCAGGATGGGACCCTGCCCCCCAGGGGGGCCCTGCCCCACCCTCTGCTCCCCCAGGATGGGATCCTGCCCCCCCAGGGGGCCCTGCCCCACTCTCTGCTCCCCCAGGATGGGATCCTGCCCCCCCAGGGGGCCCTGCCCAAGGGGAGCTGCTCCGCCCCTGCTCTCTCCTCCCTCCGTCCCCCAAGGGTGGGACCTGCCCAAGGCGTCGTCCCTGTTCGGCCCCGCCCGGTTTCCAGGCCGCATCCGGGCGGGGCGAGGGCCCCCTGGGGCAACCGCGCCTCCTCCGGCTCCCACAGGCCCTGACGCTGTCTCCATGGCGACGAAAGACCCCGCCCCTATTGGGTAACCAGCACTGGGGGCGGGGTCAGAACACAGCCCGCCACCCCACGCTACAGAGAGGGAGCCGCCGGTCACGTGATCGATTGGCTGGCCTGGCTCCGATAGGCTCCAGGGGAAGGTGAACTGGCCTTTGATTGGCTGAGGTAAGGGGGCAACGCTTAAGGGCGGAAATAACAGCTCCCAGCATGCCTTGCAGCAAGGAATGGTCTGTTTTCAGAAGGGAGACTGGTGACTAGTGAGGCCCCCCAAGGATCTGTCCTGGGACCAGCGCTGTGCAGCACACCCAGCAATAACCTGGGCAAGGGGGTAAACAGTGAGGTGGCAACCTTTGCAGGCGACACAAAATCACTCAGGCTAGTTAAGCCCAATGCCGATTATCGCACAAAACTGGGTGAGGAGCAAGAAAACGGCAGATGAAATGCAATGGTGATAAATGCAAAGTAATGCACATTAGAAAATACAATCCCAACTATACAGATAAAATGATGGAGTCTCAATTAGCTGTTACTGCTCTGCAAGGAGAGGCCTGGACTTGACATAATTTATAGCCGCCTTGTGTATGGACTTAGCATAATAACGAGAGAGAGCGAGAGCGAGCTTGGAGTCATTGTGGATAGTTTCCTGACGACATCCACTCAATGTGAAGCAGCCGTCAAAAAAGCAAACAGAATATTGGGAATCATTAGGAGAGGAATATCTCTAGCTAAATCCATGGTATGCCCACATTTCAAACAGGGTGTACAGTTCTGGTCGCCCCATCTCAAAAAAAGATACCTTAGAATTGGAAAAGGTTCAGAGAAGGGCAACAAAAATGATTAGGGGGATGGAACAGCTTCTGTATGAGGAGAGATTGAAAAGACTGCGACTATTTGCCTTCTAAAAGAGACGGATAATGGGGGATATGATAGACTTCCACCACCCCCTGCAACACGCCTGCAATCTCTTGGAACCTCGACCCCTGTCAACACCTCCAGCATGCCCCCAGCCACTGGCAGCCCCAACCCCCACAGTGCCCCCCCCAACATGTCCCCCTCCTGCACCGCCCCATAAAATGTGGTGGTGTCCCTAGATCTGCAGCTTTTTCAGTAAAAATCTTCAGCTGAAATTTCACCTAGTTTTAGTGTGAGTGGGTTTCTATTGAAACACCAGGAAAATGTCAAAGGCAGGTTTGCTGATCACATTGGGGAGGCTAGATGAGGTGCTGTGATTAGACTGAGTGGAGCGATATAATGGGCAGAGCTGCTGGGAGTCTGGGAAGATAGCCTTTTAAATGTCATCTGTTGGAGGCTCCATTGTCATACGTCCTCTGTCCTCCGTCCCAAACAGGGCAGAACAGAGTGTTACGTCTGTTTTTCTGACACCCAGACGTGCTTCTTAGGTTGGTGCCTAAAGACCCAGCTCTGAAGAGCAGCATCAGACAAGGCCCAGCTTTTAAAATGGGCACATCAGCCTGCACAGCTTGCGCTACCTTAACCAGACTTTTTCGTATCTCAGTTGTCAATCCTGTGCCTGAGCTGAGAAACCAAACTAACCCCGTGCTCACGGGCTGTAAAGTTGGGGTCTGTTGGGTCATATTCCATTAGCCGCCAGAGCTGCCAGCTGGAGCCCCTAACCCTGCCTCCTGAGTGACGTCCTGCTGCTTCTCTGCTTGGCCTGAGCGCTTAAGCAAAACCAAACTTCACACTAGCGTAGCTCCGCTGACTTCAGCAGAGACACTCCTGCTACAAAGGAGACGCAGATCAGGCCCTTTGCGTTACACCAAAGGATTTGGTCATTGCTGCCACTCACTCACATCCCACAGTGGTCATGGATTCCCTGATGTCATTTTTCACATAGCGGAAGGCTGTGCTTGATTTTCCCATGGCCGTGCTCCCCAGCAGAACCACCTTGGAGATGTAGGCTTGCTCCGTGGACGGCCTCCCTGCCCCCACCTGCTGCGTTCTCCTCGGGGCCATATTCTGCAACGAAGAGAGAACCCTGTTCAAAAGGCATTGATAGTGCGCTCCAGGGACCTCGGATGATTAGCTGCGTGCACTCTAAAGAGTTAGGCCCCAGGCCTCGATTTCCCACTCAGCACAGCTGGAGACGTGGCTCCAGTTTAATCCTTCCTGCACCCCTGTTCCAATCAATCAAGCTCAACATGCTTAAAAGAATCATAATGGGTATCTAACCCTATGGGTACATGTACAGTAAAGGGGGGCTGTAACGGCATAGCTCTGTCGGTGTATAGGCCAGTATAACGCAGTGGTATAGACACAGCCAACACCAACAGAAATGGGGTTTTCATTAGTGTAGGACACCACTTCCCCATCAGACAGGCGCTTCAGCGACGGAAGCATTCTTCTGTTAACACAGCTGCATCCACCGTGTTGGTTAGGTTGCCATGGCGATGTCACGCAGGAGTGTGGCCTACCACAGGGCAACGTGCTGACCTAACTTAGGTGTGAACCAAGTCTAATCCATAGACTCATCAACAGCCTGAGCTGCTGTGACCACAGTCACAATGTCAGGTGGCCTCACGTAGCAGCACTGTGAACTCCATAGTCCCTATCCTAAATACTGGTCATAGCGCTCCAACATGTTTTTCCCCTCCCACCAAATACCTGACCTCCTGAGAGAGCTCTTCTGTCAATACGCTAGCTTGGGCTCTTGGAGCAAACTTGATACAGGTGGTCCCAAAGCTTCCAGTGCTAGGCTCACAAGGGGCTGTCCGGATGCACAGCCATGAATCAGTCGGACATTTTCCTTGCCAAGAAACCTCACTGGCCCTATACCTGTGGTTCTCAGGAGTCTCAAAGGCCAGGTGAGGTTGGCTATGGTGGGAGGCTAGGGGGAAAAACCCATCAGTGGCTGAATTTTTAACCCTAGCAAATAGCTTCTCCTGAAGTCAATTTCTCGTGCTTGGTGTTATGAAGATGGGCCACATTTTCAAGGCTATATTCAGTCTCTGGTCTGGCTCAGCTCAGTGCAGCAACTGAGTGTGTGGGGGAGAGGTGTGCAAAGAGGTCGTTTCTGCAGCTGGGGGTCCTGTTCTGCACTTTAGGAGGTACTGGGGTTGGATGGAGGCAGCTGTGAAGGAGCAGGACAGTATCTCTGGAGAGCTGCAATGCCCATGGTATCTCAGGAGAAAAGTAGCCTTTAAATGGACTCCCTGAAGCCAGGGAAGCTACACTAAATTCTCATAGAGACTGATCCTAAGAAGAAAGTTCTGAAAGTGAGCAGCGAAGTGGCAGTGATACTAAGAGGGTAATAGGGGTCTCCCTGAATCCACATGGCCTTAGAGCACAGAGAACAGCACTGCTGCGTCCAGAGAGGTGGCTCAGAAGTAGCCCAGGTTAAGTGCCAGCCATGTGACAGCCTCAGCTTCCATCATCTGGTGAAATGAGTCATCCTGCACCTAGGAAACCCGAGTCTGTAACAAATCTGTGGCTAAGCAGGACTTCACAGTTGTCATTTTGCTGCTCACCATGAACAATCAGAACTTTGCAGTGACAGAGCTAAGATCTTCCAGGTTCAGAAGCCCAGCCCCTCACCACTCAGGCTACAGGAGAATCCCCATCAGCTGTCAGCAGTACTGGGGTCATGACACATGACTGAACAGTTCTAATGCCATCCAGAAGAAGGCAGCAGTGCCCCCCACATACACATGCCTGCCCACTGCAATGCTAAACTTCTGTTCCCAAATCCAGCTGCAATGGAGCCATTATAGCTTTGAGAGAAATCAGCCCAAGCGTTTATAAACCCTATAGCCTGAAGCCATTGATAGTAGGGAGCTCGCTACTGACCCTATTGATGAACAGGGAGAAGAGCAACCTAGAGCGGGTTTGGAATGCAGGATGGATGGATGGAGGTATCATAGGGAAGGGAGCTCTCTGCTGGCATCTGTCCAAGGGGCCAGGACTCATTTCCATTTCTGGTATGTGATTGTTCCAGTCATTCTGGGCAAAAGTTCGGTACAGTTTTAACTTTGGGGCTGATGAAGCTTTATTAGCCCCGTGGGGAAAATAAAGGATCAGAGAACTGAATCCAGTGTATGTGGGATGGCAGCCTGGCATGCTAGGGTGCAAGAGCCCGGTAACAACTCCCGCAGGAAAGGATCTGCTTGGTAGTGAGGGTTGTTTTAGGTTCCTATAGGCCAATGATTTCTTTGTGAAGATTTAGTACAGGGCTGGGGGATCTTTCAAGATGGTAGATAGCCTGGAGGCAGGAGGCCATGCAGAGGCAGATTGGGCTGAAGCTGCAGACAGCAGAGGGATTCCAGTGAGGGTGTCTCTACCCGGTACGTCAGCTCTTACGGGCTACATCACTGGATATTCTTAAGAGCAGGTTAGACAAACACCTATCAGGGATGGTCTAGATCAGAGGTGGCCAATCTGTGCTCCAGAGCCACATGCGTCTCTTCAGAAGTTAATATGCGGTTCCTTGTATAGACACTGACTCCAGCCTGGAGCTACAGGCACCAACTTTCCAACGTGCCAGGAGGTGCTCACTGCTCAACCGCTGGCTCTGCCACACAGGGCTGGCTCCAGCATTTTTTGCCACCCCATGTGGCAAAGAAACACACACCAACACCCGATTGAACTGCCGCTGAATTCAAGGAGAGGGAGTGAAAGGCCCCTGCTGAACTGCCGAAGTCCCCGGACATGCTGCCCCTTTCTATTGGCCACGGCAGGTACCTGTACTTGCTCAGCCTGTAGTTGAACAGCTCCTGACCACTGTCCAGGCTGCCTGTGTATGGCTTCTTGAGCCATGGCATTAAGGGGTAGGCTGGGTCCCCCAGGATAAGGACAGGCATTTCAACATCCCCAACTGTTATTTTCTGGTCCGGGAAGTAAGTCCCTTGCTGCAGCTGTTTAAACAGAACAGTGCTTCTGAAGACGCGAGCGTCATGAACCCTTCCTGGCAATCCCACGTGGATGTTGGTGAAACGTCCCTTGTGATCCACCAGTGCTTGCAGCACCATTGAAAAGTACCCCTTGCGGTTTATGTACTGGGTGCCCTGGTGCTCTGGTGCCAAGATAGGGATATCCCATTGTAGCAAAGCCATCCACTATGACCTGCACGTTTCCCAGAGTCACAAACTTTCGTAGCAGCAGCTTAATGATTGCTTTGGCTACTTGCAACACAGCAGCCCCCACAGTAGATTTTCCCACTCCAAATTGATTCCCGACTGACCGGTGGCTGTCTGGCGTTGCAAGCTTCCAGACGGCTATTGCCACTCGCTTCTCCACTGTGAGGGCTGCTCTCATCTTGGTATTATGGCGTTTCAGGGCAGGGGAAAGCAAGTCACAAAGTTCAAAGAAAGTGCTCTTACGCATGCGAAAGTTTTGCAGCCACTGCGAATCGTCCCACACCTGCAAAACTATGTGGTCCCACCAGTCTGTGCTTGCTTCCCGGGCCCAAAATCGGCGTTCAATGGGTAGAACCTCCCCCATTACCAGCAGGAGCTCCAAAGCGCTGGGGCCCGCGGTTAGGGAGAAATCAGTGTCCATGTCCTCATCACTCTCGTCGCCGCGCTGCCGTAGCTGCCTCTTCTCCTGCGTTTGCAGTTCATGGTTCACCACAGACAGCACGAGAATGCATGAGGCGTTTACAACATCCACGATTGTGCTATTGAGCTGAGCAGGGTCCATGCTTGCTGTGCTATGGCGTTTGCTCAGTTCACCCAGTAAAAAAGGCGCGAAATGGCTGTCTGCTGCCCTCAGGAAGGGAGGGGTGAGGCTGTACCCAGAACCACCCGGGACAATGATTTTTGCCCCATCAGGCGCTGGGGTATTAACCCAGAATTCCAAGGGTCAGGGAAGACTGCGGGAACTATGGGATAGGTACCCACAGTGCAACGCTCTGGAAATCGATGGTAGCCTAGGAACATGGACGCACACCACCGAATTAATGTGCCTAGTGTGGACACATAAAATCGACTTTATAATATCAGTTTTATAAAACCGGTTTAAGTTAATTCGAAATTATGCTGTAGTGTAGACGTACCCTTAGAGAGACTGCTCTGCTGCCTCTGGCTTCTCTGCCTTCTTATTAGGACCAGTTGCTCAGTTTGGAGCATGGCCCCAGCTGCAGCCACTTCCCCCAATCAGCCCTGCCCTTCAACCTGCAAGCCCACAGGTGCAGCCAGTTTCAGAGGCCGGGCACTAGACTTCTCCCCAGCCCCAATCTATTTCCCCTGATTGGGGCTGGCTGAGCAGGGACTAGTTAGGTATCCTGGCAACAGCACCCTGCTACATGCTGGCACGCTGCTATTTCAATAATGTGATGTATGAGCTGCAGTGTCATGTGAAACCATGGAAGCTGCCTGAAGAGTTTATTTTAGTTACACTGGGCAACCTGTCATCAGCCTGGGGCAGACTACTGTGTTTCAGCCAATCATCACAGGCAACAAGGGGTTTGGACTGGCTGCCTTTACCCACCCTCCGGCTGCCCCTCTGCAAGTCCAATACCTAGGAGCCCTAGAACTAGGCCTTGTAGACTGGGGAGTTCCTGGCCTAGAGCTTCCCAGCTCCTAAGGCCTTTCAACAGCTCTTACTCCCTCTAGGTTCCCTGGGTGAGTTCCCCCGCAGCAAGGCCTGTCTCCTTCTCAAGTCAGAGAGAGACTACTCTGCTGCCTCTGGCTTCTCTGCCTTCTTATTAGGACCCGTTGCTCAGTTTGGGGCATGGCCCCAGCTGCAGCCACTTCCCCCAATCAGCCCAGCCCTTCAACCTGCAAGCCCACAGGTGCAGCCAGTTTCAGAGGCCGGGCACTAGACTTCTCCCCAGCCCCAATCTATTTCCCCTGATTGGGGCTGGCTGAGCAGGGGCTAGTTAGGTATCCTGGCAGCAGCACCCTTCTACATGCTGGCACGTGGCTATTTCAATAATGTGATGTATGAGCTGCCTGAGTTCCCCCCTTGACTCTGTATTGTAGCTCAGCCCCGAACCCGCGGCTGGAACTTTGGACCTTTGTGTTTTGTTGCCCCAGGACCTGCCTGGCCCGAGCACGTGTAGCGAGCCGGCGTGGCTCCCTCCGCCCCTCAGGGAGGGTCGAGCCCCAGTCCCACAGCTTTACAAGTGGCACCTGACCAGGGACTTTGCACCCTCGCCTCTGTGAGAAGGGGCTGGAAGGAGGGCGGTGGTCCACCCCTCTCCCAGCCAGGAGTATGCATATGGAGCGCTATTCCAGCTGTTGGCGGAAAGCCAAGAGCGCCAGCAGGCAGCCCAGCAGCAGCAGCAGCATGCTGCCCAACTCCAGCAGCAGCAGCATGCTGCCCAACTCCAGCAGCAGCGACAGTGAGATGCCGCTCATCTCCAACAACAGCAGCAGCAGCAGCAGCACGCGGCTCAGCTTGAGCAACAACAGCAGCTGGTGCAGCAACTGGGAAGCCAGCTGCAGCAGCTCTTGGTCATTGTACCCCGCCCCGCCGACGGGCCAGCGCGGGAGGGTGCTGGGGGGCCATGCTCGGCCACCCCCTGCGCCTAACCAAGATGGGCCCGGACAATGACCCCAAGACGCCTTCTTGGTCACCTTTGAACACGTGGCCCTTGTCGCGGGGTGGGCCCGAGATCAATGGGCCACTCTTCTGGCACCGTATTTGACCGGGATGGGCCCGGACAGCCTACCGCAGACTGGCGGTGGAGGAGGCCAGGGACTATGACCGGGTGAAAGCCGCGGTCCTGGACACCTTGGACGTCAGCCACGAGACCTTTAGGCGGCAGTTCCAGAGCCAGGCCTACCCTGCGGGCGCCCGCCCACAGCTGGTGGCCCAGACCTTGAAGGAGGCGTGTCACCAATGGCTGCAGCTGGAGGCCAGGATGGCCGAGGAGGTAACCGAGCAGGTTGTCTTGGAGCAGTTCGTCCAGACTCTGCCTGCTCGGGGGAGGGCCTGAGTGCTCCGCCACCGGCCAGCGACGTTGGCTGCGGCCGTCTCGCTTATGGAGGACTTCCTATTTGCGGAAGCCTCAGTGGGGGCCTACCTTCTGGCCACCCACCTCCGGGTCCGAACGCCCCCACAGTGAGAGCTTGAGAACAGAATTCCCCTTCCTAAGTCACTCAGCATGGAAAATCACACAGAGCTGGTCTATTGTATAGTTCTGCTAGGTAAGAGGAAGAGACTCTGAGTTACACAGTGGTTTCCTTGTAACTTCCTTTGTAAGGTATGGTAATGTTAGGCCTGAATAAAGATATTGCAGACACAACCAGGTATGCCAACCTGACCAAAGTCAGGCTAACAGAGGTTTGTGGGTAATTCCTGAGTGGAAAACACTGAGAAGCAGCAGCATGTCTCACAAGCGCTAGGAAAAAATGAGATAAGAAAGAAGCTGCATTCCTGGCATAGTACCAGATGTGCTGTGTTAGGGTAGCTCCTTCGAAGAACTGATAAGAGCCCTAGTTTCCCAGCCTCCTTGTTTTCACTCCCTGGTTTTGTTCTTTGTTTGTTTTTAACTCCCCCACATTTCTAACTTTAGGCATGCATATATACTAAAGGTGTCTAGTTTCTAGTTGTTAGAAGAAGGGGGTGGGTTGCTCCTGTGAATAATTTATGACGCGACAGAACTGTCTATATAGGCTTATACTAAAATGTAAAGAGCAGGCTGGTTCTCTCTGGAGACGAGCTGCTCTCTATTGATGCATGCACTTGTCAATAAAGAGCTTTTGATCAGACCTTGCTGGTGTTGCCTGTCTCTCTCGCAGTCAGACAATGAACTTTGCCGTCTGGGTTAGAGTCCCTGACAGTAAGAATAAGAGTTCTGTTGTCAGTGAGGACGTGATTTCTTGCCTTGCAGCCCGTTCCTCTCTTGATGATCTGATAGCTTTTCTGCACTCCATCCACTACCCCTACATGTTTCTGCCTAGACTTCCTCTTGATTTCCAGAGTCACCTCTGCCACTGGGAAGAATTTATTGTCCCCATATTCAGTTTTGATCCTACGTATGGGAAGTATCCAGTGGGGTTTCACTAACTCCTGTCTGATTAGCAAACAGGATGAAGCTATATCAATTAGTCCCTTTGGTAGCTCCTCCGTACGCATACCAATATGGTAGCTACTTTCTTTTTTTTCCCCTGCATGAGAGTCTTGTCCCAGCCACAAAATTTTGCAAACCCACAGCCCATTTTAGGACAGTCTCTTTTTAGCTGTCCTTCACATCCATGTCGGAAGCACACTGTTGGCCAAGCTTCCACTACAGTTCCTTGAGGCTCCTCCCTCTTCTTGCTGTCCTTCCCAGCTGTAGACACTCTTGTCCTTCTCAAATCTAGTCCCTTAAACCACTGACTCACTTTGGGAATGTCTGCCTCTGCAAATTCCTCTGTAACTTTAACTGTGGGGTCCAGATTAACTGGCTAGTGCCACGTAACCCATACTCGGGTATGCTCAGGGAGACTCTGAAAAAACTTCCAGAATCATGCAGTCCATGATTTTCCCCACAGTTTGAGTATCTGGCTTTGCCAATGAGTGGCCCAATCTTTTAATTTCTGTTCAAATGCACAGAGTCCTAATCCCTCAATCCATCTCAACTCCACATTTCTGGCAGTACTTTTCTGTGGAGAGGCCTCACCTAGTCCAGCATGGCTGCCTTAATCATGTCATAATCTCTTGCCTGCTAATCACTAAGAGCCATATATGTGCTTCCCTGGTTAAATAACGTGTCAGTTGAAAGGCCCACATTGTTTTGTCCCTAAGAGATCTCACTGTTGCTTCTTTAAGAGTAACCAAAACCACACCAGGGTTGTTCGCAGGTCCCATTTTACAGAGTCTGATCTCCTGTGCCTGGTTTCCATTTCCTGTTACAGGACTCGGCAAACTTTGGGGGGAGTTGTTGCCAGACCCGGGCTTGCTCCCATATAAATTCCTGAAGGCTCTTTTGCTGTTAAACCTACCAGGCAAGCAAGGGCTGTTTTTTCTGCATGGTGTGATTGTTGGAAGGTCTGTAGGCTCTTCTACACCAAAAGTTCTCAACCGGACTGATTGCTGCAGTTCTGTGCCTCTCTTCCCCCAGGCTTTCTATTGAAGCATTAGAGTCTGTGCTTTTCAAGGGTGGGAATGAGAGACTGGTGAGAGTGCTCAGGAAGCAGAGAACATGGAATCTTCTTGAAAACCCCAGAATCACCTTGAGGGAGTGTGTCTGCTGGTGAGGTAAGAGATCTAGAAGGCATCATTTTATCCTTGGGAATCAGGAGCAAATAGAGTGGCTGAGCGGGAACCTCCAGTTTATAGCTTTGTGGGGGGTGTCCTGGGTGGAAACACACAGCTTCCACCCATAGATATCAGAGCTGTCTGCTCAGAGCAGCTGAATTTTTGAAGTGTGCAATCGACCCCATAAGCAGTTTCTTTTGCCTTCCAGAGTTCTGCTAAGATCTGGACTAATAACACCTGAGATCATCAAGAGCCTCCTCCCCTGGGTGAATTCCCCAACAGAAAACCACCGAGTCACCGGCACAGCTTTCCTTGCCCAGGGAAGACACAGGGCTCTGAAGAGCACTTTCACCATTAGACCATTGTCTGTTTGCCTTTCTTTTGGGAGTTGTACAGTTCAGTTCATAGGAGTAATTGTCATTTTAGATAGTAGACTGGGTCCTCCTTTATATGGAAACCTGACAAGGAACTTCATTCTACCTTTCGGAGTCATTCTCTCTCTGATATTTGTATTGCCTATATTAGCTACACAACCACAGGTGCTGGCTGAGAGAGATACAGACAGAGTCTAAATTCCTGGACATCTTCTGCCAAGTCCTAGTGCTGATACTAACCAACAGCTCCTGATTTTGGTTTCGCTCAGCAGATCTTCTGAATGAACCTAGTGTCCTAATAGTATAAAACAAAAACCATACAAATACATTCACATCTATCTTAGGTTCTCATTACTGTATTTACAGAGTTTAAGTACTCAGATATGTGTGTATGTACGTACGAATCTCCACAACACTCCTGGGAGGTAGAGAAGCACTATCATTCCTATTTTGTAGGCAGGGAACTGATGCACAGAAGGGCTAAGTGACTTGCCCAAGGTCACACAGGAAGTTCTAGGCTACTATGATAACTGCTGCACCATCCTCCCATTCCACAGCCTTCCTCTAACATCTGCGTCATATTTCCCACTTATACTAAGCAACTATCTTAGGGGTTCATCTGGTTTTAAGAAAAACAATCGATCTGTGCCTGTGATGGGCTGTACCTGGGCTTTGAGGCTTCTTACGAGAGGACCTGTGGTCCTATTACACCCTGCCCCAGGAAAAGAGTCACAAATCTGAGTCTGTCTAGAGAGGCCTCAGAAAAGCAGCCAGTCAGGCTCAGCTAAAAGGAGCTGCAGGGCCTTAGCAGGTAAGATCCTGCCAGGAACTGGAGGGGCAAGAAAGGATGCTGCTCTCTGGCCACAGAAATTCAGGGGATAGCCAGAGTTTGATTCTGGCAGCATTTGCTTAAGTTGGGTTTGTAGGAAGAGAGTCCCTAAGAACTTTAACCTTGAGGTGAGGGTGAAGCTAAAAGTGGCTGGTAGGAAGAAGCAATGATGAACTGAAATCAAGCAGTGTCTAGTTACTGTTTATAGGGTCCATGGTATGGAAGACAGAGTTATGGGCAAGCCCAGGTTACCCTACCATCTACAGTGGCGTAAGCCCCACGAAGGGAACAATGCTTATGGAGAAATTGAACAAAGGGCACAATTTAAAGGACCCAGAGTTGGGGCTGGAGACCCTAGTAAGGGCAAGGGGAATGTTCTTGACTATCCCAGGAGAGGTTCATTTGGCCTTTAGGTCTTAGCCACAGGCCTGAGCCACAGAAGATTCACTGAGGTTAGCTGACAGGGTGCACCAGGGGTGAGAAAAGGACTGTGGTACCAGACCCAGCCACTAAGAGGCTCTCAAGAGGTGAGTGGATCCCTATGATAGTGCCCAAAAGGAAAGCTCCATGTTTTTTAAGATATTTCTCATTTCTGTGAAATAATAAAGTCCAAGGCCAGCTCTAGGTTTTTTGCCACCCCAAGCAAAAACATTTTTGGCTGCCCCACACTCCAGTACTGGGCTCTCAGCATTATATTAGTTTATATGCTGGTACCTGGTCAAAGGGGACTTTTTTGCTTGCTTTATTATCCTCTTGTCTGTCTGTTGTGCTGCTAATATGTGTTAATTAATGACAGTTAAGGACCATCTTGTTCTATGTTTGTACAGGCCCTAGCACAATGGGATCCTGATCTGTGACTGGGACTATGAGGCAGTACTGCAATACTGATCTACAGAAATACCATTCCCACTGGTTTAAGAGATTAGTTACTGAAAATGGAAGTATGAGAACTTGACATCTGCAGTTTAACTCAATCCCCTCATCTCCTGCATTGAATGTTCTTTCTACTCAGTACATGCTGCCTGAACACACAGGAGAACCGTGATGGATGGTGACAAAAGTGTTTTTCCTTCTCTCTCTTCTCTTTACAGATCAGGCGGCAGCTAAGACCTGTAACCCATGACCATCCCTGGCTGCCACTCAGATGGACAGCCCTGAGGCTGTGTCCAGGGGAGTCTTTATAAGCTTGCCCAGGAAACCCCTTAGAAAAGGCAGGAAGCCCCTGCTAGGAAACCCCTTAGAAAAGGCAGGCCCCTTAGAAAAAGGCAGGAAGCCCCTGCTGGGAAACCCCTTAGAAAAGGCAGGAAGCCCCTGCTAGTAAACCCCTTAGAAAAGGCAGGCCCCTTAGAAAAAGGCAGGAAGCCCCTGCTGGGAAACCCCTTAGAAAAGGCAGGCCCCTTAGAAAAAGGCAGGAAGCCCCTGCTGGGAAACCCCTTAGAAAAGGCAGGAAGCCCCTGCTGGGAAACCCCTTAGAAAAGGCAGGCCCCTTAGAAAAAGGCAGGAAGCCCCTGCTGGGGAACCCCTTAGAAAAGGCAGGAAGCCCCTGCTAGGAAACCCCTAAGGAAAACTGGTTTTGCTGGCACTCGTTTAAAATTTCCAGGGTAACTGCTCAGGCTGAGTAAGGGCAGAGGGACCCAGTCTGTGCACTAATGTCTGCAGCCCTTAGTTAGGCAGAATAGAAGTCAGAAGGAATTTACCTGAATGAGGATTGAAGGGTCTGTCCCCTGGTATCCTCAAAACTTGCTCTGGCTCCAGTTGGCATTTTGTTGTGGTAGAAGCAGCCTGAGCCCAGAGAGAGCTGCACTATGTGGCTTTGTGAGGAAAAAGGAGAGTGAGTCACAGCAGTAATACATCTCTGAGGGCTGGTCTTGTGGTGAGGGTGGTGCGCACTGGACAATGTCTACTGACGTGATCATGAAATGCCATATTTCATCAGAGATGCTGTTAAATTAAATCCCAAATCTAACCTCACAGGGGCAAGATGTTGATTGATGTTACAGATAGAGATTGGCTGCTGCACATCACAGAAGGGCTAATAACTATTTTGTGGTGCCCAGATGGACTTTCTAGAGCGTCGTTTACAATGAGAGTTCTCAATCTTTTTCTTTTGAAGCCCACCAGCCCCCCAACATGCTATAAAAACTCCATGACCCAGAAGGGAGGGCCCTCCAGGATTCAGAAGTGTGTGTGTGTGTGTGGGGCTTCTGGGCTTCAGCCACGCGCAGGATTCTGCCCTATGGAGCTGGGAATGGGGGGGCTCGGGAGCTCCACGGGATGTGGGGGGCTCAAGACTTGCCCCGCAAAGCAGGGTGATTGGGGTCCAGGGGGCCATGGGCCCACAGTTGAGAACGGCTAATTTACAACACAGCTCTAGAATAATGAGAGAGAGCAATTAATCCAAAGAGAGAGACAGTTTGTTTGAATATGGGTGTAATTAGGCATACCAGATGGTCTAATTTTCCAGATGTCTCAGTGAATAATCCAGTCCCACATGCATCCTCCCCGTGGACCCAGCAGGATTCGGTATGTGGGAGCCCACACCCCCCTAACCGGTCCATATGGTTGGAAAGAGCACTGTGAATGTCTACACTTCCACCCAGAAAGTCTCCAAGTATGTTTTCATGACCACAGATCAGAGGGTACCCCTGATGTGTCTGTAAGGGCAGTGGGCCAAGTCTGGTGCTTAAGATCACTCTGAATGGCCATCAGTTGGTCATTCAGGAAATACTGAATTTCTAGATCCCACTGCAATGCCTTCCTAGCCTCAGTGATATTTAATACCATCTTTTCTTGATGTAGTACTATATTACATCTGTTATTTAAATATTCTCGATATTTTTAAAAGGCATTAACATCAATAGTCTAGGAGGGGGTGTATTACAGGGTAACAGGGGAGATGGCAGGGGCAACAAGGTACCTGTGGTACCTGTCATTTGAAATCCAATTAGGGAGAGCAATACATACTGAAGGATTTATCCAGAACACAAGGCGCAGCCTGTAGAATAAACCCCAAAATCCAATCAGTACCACATTCCCAAGCATGGGTTCCACAAATTTCTTCCTGCCAGTGTATAATTTTTTGTTTTTTCACCAGGTTCAATTCTTAATGTCCTTTCTAGTCAGGAATTCCTGGACTTTGCAATGTCAGTGGAGTGAGTGTTCCTTCTTCTTCCCCGAAACAGTCATGGTTCAGCATCCTACAGGGGAGAGGTTACCAGCACATCACCCTGTAATGGTTTTGCTTTTTCTAGAAAAATGCAAAGGCACAGTAGATCTGTCAGTGGACAAGGGAGAGGTTACTAGCACTTCACCTTGTACTTTTCCCCTGCTGTCCAGAAGCCACAGTGGAGCTAGAAGGAGAAATAGGCTAATCATCAGTAGGAGAATCCTTCCGAGCTGGAGGGATCTTTTGGCAGTGAGAATCATGGGTACAGGCAGTCAGTCTTGGGCACCTCACAGTGGTGTTGGTAGTCAGCAGGACTTAATAAGGGCCTTTCTAGCGTGGGCCTTTACATAGATCCAGTCTCCTGGTTCCAAGGAGTGGCAGGGCTGCTAGGGTCTTTGGGTAGCCCTTCTTTACCTGTGAGAAAAGAAACCTAACACATTTCATTAATGGCTGGCAGTGTTTTGCAGATCTCACAGCTGTTTGGGCACATTCATGCCCCCCCCTTTCTTGGTTGTCAGCCAAGTCTTAGCCATGAGCAGTGTCCTTGAATGGAGTCAGTGTCTTATCTTTAGCCTGAGCTTGCTAGCTATATTTTTTTCTTTCCAGTTAACTTATTTTATTCTTTTTTCTTTTTCCCTCCTTGGCTTCTTTTAACCTATAAAGGAAACTTTCACTCTTCACTCATACACCTTTTCCCAACAATGAACACAAAAACATTGCCATTATACAGTATATTAGTCTTATTAGTCAATGTATGCCACATATACCCTTTTACTAAAATAACTTTATTACAGAGCTTTGGAGCAACAAGCTAGAACAAGCACACCCACTTTGAGGAGTTCATTCAATTCAACCTCTGGCTAGAAATCTGAGGTAGCCAGAAAGATCCCATGTACAATATAGGGAGTAGGTTAACTTTTCATGTCTTTGCTTCCAAAGACTGTTGGTATGCAAATTTTAATAACAATCTTTTTCAATTAAGAGATTTGGCCAATGATGTTTTTTTTCTTACTAAAAGAGATGTATTAGACTTTAGTATATCACATTCTCCTGATTTATCCAAACACCTTGTATTCCAAGTTGAACAAAACAAGTATCTGCATTCCAATCCAACCTCTGCCTGATTCCAAACCAGACCATCCCATGAAAACACTAAACACAACAATTCCAGCCACAAGACAATCACCACAAGACAGAACATAGAACACAAAACAAAATTCCTTTTGTGCCAGTAAATGCATGGTACGTTGAATGCTGTTCAGCTGGCATCAGTTTTCTCTCATTATCTGAAAGACAAAAAAACAGAGATCTACTCCTTCTGGGCAGTCAATCATCGCTTAAAATATACAAATATCCTTGTTGACTTCAGGCAAAACAGAGGAATTACCCCATATTTTCTTGTATTTGCTTCATAGGCAGCCCAGGTTTCAGTGGCTTCTACCTTATCAGTTAGATAATTTGCATTAATACAGATGCTTTCTGGCTTGCTTCTGGATCCAAAGCTATTCATAGCTCAAAGATTCTTACCTTAAAAGGGACATAATTAACTTTACCAGAATTTTGATTGCTTTTTACTTTTAACGCCTGCTTTCAAACACTGAAAGAAAACATCACTACTTACAGTGCTCCTCAGAGCCCAATAAAATTTTAATTACATAGCACTGTATACATCCTTTAGCTAATTCAACTAAATTATTCATAGCAAAATGATTGCAATCTAATCATTTCTTTGCCTGAATTTATTTACAAACATTTCAAAGACACCAAGAACTTTCCTATTTAGCATTTTTACAAAGTTCAACTGCTGTTCCCTCCAGCAACTACAGAGTTAACTTTTCACTCTTCCTTAAATCACTTGCTTGTCTCCCAACAGCCACATTTATCAACTCAAATCACCATTTTAAGTATCGTCCTGAGTATTTGAAATCCCCATGCTTACACTTACTTATTCCTTCCTTCCACTACACCCTTAAAATTTTCCAACCTGTTTTCCAATCTCTCTGTCTGTTGCCTGCCCGCTTGGGCCCAATCCTGCTTTTCTCGCTGAACCATCCCTTCCCTGGGCACCAACTTGTTCCACTACCACTTTAGCTAGGAGGGCGGGATTCTCAACTAGCCCCCACCCCTCCTGGTCTCTTCCCTTAAACATTCCTACTCACAAGACTACCCGGAGTCCTCCCTCGTGAGGCTTGTCACCTGGACAAAAACACATGGCCCACTGGCGTTTAACTATTCAATTTCCTCTTGACATTCCTTTCTGAACAGCGGATAAAAACAATTACTTAACATACAATCCAAACCCCTTAGAGGGTTTATCCAGAGACTCACCCATCTGTCTGCTGACGCTCAAACAGAAAAGAGAATTACACAGAGAACAGAGGGAATTACAGTGTAATCCAGGTTTTTCTACTTCTATTACACTGACCGCTACAGAGGACGGGACAGAAGGATCTCAGTTCAACCTCAGAGCTTCCTCGCACGCATGGCTTCCACTCCGAGGAATTACGAACGAGAGGTTCAGTTCCACCCACACTCCTAACGCCCAAATGTATACAGAGCAGAAAAACAACAGTAACTGGTTAAACAGAACAGAACCAGAACCAGATAAGAGGCCCGCCTCTAACCAGAACCAGATAGTATTTCCTTATCCTATTAGGGCTCACGTTATCGGAGCACGAACCCCAGGGGTTGCGGAGAAGTGAGGAAAAGGGGTTAAGCACCCCAGTGGCGCCGCTCCTAGTTCGCCGTCTGGAGTCCAATGTCCGAGCTAAGAGAGTCCCATCTGAGGTCGCTAGAAACTGTTACCGAAATATCGGGTCTGCCTAGCTGAGAGCCAATTAACAGCCTGAGAGGGATAAGGAAAAAAATGCTTTATTCTGCAGAAAAAGGAGAGCCTGTACCTTGGTACAAAAGACTCTGTCTTACACAAATTTCACAAACCTTTTATACACATTCAGACAAAGACCCTTGCGTGTTAATATTTGATTGGTAAGTGTAAAATCTCATGTTCCCGTTATCTGGATAGTACTGACTGGTTTGGAGCAGTTTAGTTTAGATGTGTGAATGAGGTATGCTCATTCACCGAGCATGCTCGCCGAGCTTGGGGGTGAGGACTGCTGCTCCCAGACCTGCAGAGCCTGAGGCCCTGGCATTCTTGAGCTGTGAGCGAATGCCGCCTGGTGATCGGTGCAGCCTGAGTGTTTGCATCTGAGAACTGTGGGGGCCCTGGCTGCAGTTCAAAGCGCTGTGAGGATGCGGTTTTCATGTGGCTCTTCAAAGCCTGCTGGAGAGATACCCCTTCCCCCACTCACTTTCCCTCCATCTGCCTCCCCCCACCTCTCCAACCAGAGAGAGGGGCCTCGCTGGGTTCCATGGGCCGGCCGCCTTCTCAGTGGAGATGAGTTCTGAACTCTCCCTCCTCCATGGCAGGAGGGGGGACTGGCTGGCTTGGGGAAAGGGGCATCACAGGGGGCTGCTGGCCCCAGCTCAAGGGAAACTGACTGGAGAAGGAGCCTGTCTCCTCTAGGGCCAGGGATGGGCTCTGGGGCTCTGCTGGGAGGGTGATCTCCCAGAGTCATTGGGGAGTGAGATGGGATCCCATATCAGGGAGAGGGCTCTCCTGGAGGAGGAGGAGGGTTGGAGGCAGCCTGGTTTAGAGGCAAGAGCACAGGACCCTTGGGTCCTCTGCCAGACTCACTGTATTTGCCCTTTCCCAGACTTCTGGTATCTCTCCCAACTTCCATGACTTTTCAAAGATGACAGTTAAAGGCTCAGATACCTCTGCTATCAGCTCTTTGAGTTTTCTAGGATGCATTTCATCAGGCCCTGTTGAATCACTGGATGCATAAACAGGGGAAGCTCAAGTGGGAGAAGAGAAGTTATTTGACCTCCGTATTTGGCACTGGTGTGACCGCTGCTGCAGTACTGGGTCCAGGTCTAGTGTCCTCAATTCAAGAAGAATGTTGATAATGTAGAAACAGTTCACAGGAGGCCACAAGAATGATGGAAGGATTAGAAAACAAACCAGAGGCTCAAGGAGCTCAGTCTATTTAGCTGAACAAAGAGGAGGTTAAAGGGTGACTTGATCACAGCCTGTAAGTACCTACATGGGGAACAAACACTTAACGGGCTCTTCAATCTAGCAGAGAAAGATATCAAATAATCCAATGGCTGAAGATAAAGCTAAACAAAATTCAGACTGGAAATGAGGTGTGAATTTTTAACAGTGTAATTAACCAGTGCAACAATTTACCAAGGGTTGTGGTGGATTCTCCATCACTGACAATTTTAAATCAAGGATAGGTGTTTTATTAAGGTATCTGCTCTAGGAAGTTCTCTGTGTTATACAGGAGGTCAGACTAGATGATCACAGTGGTCCCTTTCTGGCCTTGGAATCAATGAATCAGGAGCAGACTGGCTCACAGAGCAAAAACCTGTAGATGAGTCCATGGGAGACTATAGCTGTAAACAAAGGAAATCAGAGAATGCAGCAAAACTGATACGTCATTTGTAAGAGCTCAAAGGATAGAGGAACCATCTGTCTGTGGTAAACACCCAGGTGAGAAGCCAGATCATTCCACTGAGGCCAGGGTATTCCATCTCTTATCAGCTTCAGGCCAGTACATCTCTGATGAATTTTAAGTCCTCATCTCACCTTATTCTGTCCGGCTGCTGGTAGGAAGGAGCATGGTCTCTGTGTCCCCCTTTCCCTACCCAAGAGTCTCCTGGATATGGGGGTCTGTTCCTGTATCTCTCCGCGATCCTGACTGTTGCAATGGGTGTTTGTGTGTGTGTGTGTGAGACTCAGCTGCTTTATGCCTCTCACAGCATTCTCAATGCTTCCAGATGGGTTTCTCTGCTCCGTTGCCCCACCCCAGCTCCAGTGTATTCACAGCTCTCCCAATCTGCAGCAGAGTGAAACTGAAGGAATTCCTGTCAGTTTCACTGTGCCCTGGGGGTTCTGAAGAGCTGCAGTGAAAACAGACAATTCCCTGGGCAGCTGCAAGCTAAAGAACATTAAAGTAAATGCAGGTTAGGCTCTGGAGCCACAGAGGGCACCTGCCTGACAAGGCAAGTAGATTTTCAAAGCCCTGCTGAAGGGCCCCCAATAACATTCGCCACATTTTGGATTTCTAGCAGGAACATATGATGTCCAACAGCCTGATTCAAAGACTCCCGTGAACATCAGTGGGCTTTGGGTTAGGCTCAAAAGCAGCTAAAAAAAAGCCATGTATCTACTTTGTGGGGGTTGGGAATCAATGATGCAGAGATTGTGTGTACCTGGGGACTCCACACCCCTACATGTTACAAACTAGGTCTCCAAGGCACATCTGCATCGCTTCCATGAGGACAGGGGAGGAGTGGAGAGGGGCACAGAGGGGTCAGAGTGGGTTTGGGCTAAATTTGGCAATGATGGGGTCACACATGTACAACTGAAGGTTCAATTTGCTCTGTAAGGATTTTTATTATTGGTGAGGCTCCATAGGTCAGAAAGAAACCAGCTTGACTCTCAGATCCCTAGTTGAGTTTGCAGGGCTGGCAGCTAAACTAAATAAAAAATGTTTTTAATTGTAAAATGAGCACGCTTGATCACGAAGTAAACTGAGACACAACATGCATACTACCCCACGGAGGACATTTTTACAAAGTCACTTCTCAGAGGAGACTTGCACTCAAAAAAAATCAATACCAAGGAATGATAAAAGAAGAGTAAACAAGCAACTTTGATTGTCATTACCAATCCCTTCACACAGGAGTGCAAACTTTACATTTGCACCCACAATTTCAAGGTTATTTTTTGTTCATGCCAGAGGCTTGTTGAAATAGAGACAAATTCACCATAATTGTCAGCTCAACAGTTCAAAGTATGTAAAGCTTCATAAAATATTACAATAATCTACAAAAACCACAAGTGTTGATAGGAAAGTTAGGAAAGGAGACAAAAAGAAATGCATGCATGCATGAATCTGACGAAGTGGGTATTCACCCACGAAAGCTCATGCTCCAAAACGACTGTTAGTCTATAAGGTGCCACAGGATTCCTTGCTGCTTTTACAGATCCAGACTAACACGGCTACCCTCTGATAAAAAGAAATGAATTAGTCTAAAGAAAAAGCCTTCCTGATAGAACTCAAAACCATGTTAAAATTAGGCTAGGTAAGAACGAGAAAATGTGCACCCAGAAATCAATGAACCAAAATTGGTGTGTTGGCCAGTAGGCCTAACTGGTAGTCAAAATAATGAGGGTATGGGCTCCACCCAAGGAGACTTTGGAAGGGGGGAACACAGAAGAACAGACAGAGGCAACTAGAGTGAGCTGCACCATCATGGCTGCCGCCACCACCGCCTTTTCCCTGGGATTCCAGACCTCTGTCCTTCTGATCCTGAGGCAGGGGCAGCTCCAGGCACCAGCACACCAAGGGCATGCCTGGGGTGGCAAGCCACAGGGGGCGCTCTGCCGGTCGCTGTGAGGGCGGCAGGCAGGCTGCCTTTGGTGGCATGCCTGCGGAGGGTCCGCTGGTCCCGCAGCTTTGGCAGACCTCCCGCAGGCTGCTGCCGAATTCGCGGGACCTCCCGCAGGCAAGCTGCCGAAGGCAGCCTGCCTGCCGTGCTTGGGGCGGCAAAATACCTAGAGCTGCCCCTGTCCTGAAGTGTCCTGACTGTACTGAGATGGGGACCCAAATGATATCACCACTCCTACCGGTTCCAGGTGAATCCCAAATGCCACCTGAGATGAAGAGGAATCAAACTTTAACAGCAGCAGCTCATCTACTACTTCTTCCCTCACCCCCCAAAAGGACAGTTGCCACCATTTTTGGTACCATCCAAAGTCTGTAAAACGGGGGTTGGGAGGGGTGGGGTTCCTCTAAAAGTCTCTACCCAGCTAAAAGGATAGAGTACAAGGGATGTTAAAATAGATGCCATATTTAATACTTCATATTTCAAAATATTAACTGTTTTTTCTCCTTTTCTTGATCTTCTCACTGACTAGTTAATCTCTCTGTTTAATACATCATTCAGTTATACATGTGAAGCATGTTTTGATAACAGATATTTATATATAGAAAACATTTAGGTTGTTTTGTTTAGTAACAGATTTTGTAAGCTGTTGCGTGTTTTAATTAAATTCCAGTTACCATCCTCATGCCCTGACACAAGTCAGGAGCAAAGTTAATTATCTAGTAAATAAGCAATGTATTATTCACCGTTTTCTAACAGTACATTTTAGTATATTAAAAAAGAATCTCAATTAGCTATATGATTGCTTAAATAAATGTACGTTATATTGTATGCATCTGGTTAGCAAAAAAGTACCAAAATGAGTGTAAAAGCTATATTAGTTGTAAGTCAACACATTTCAGTGTTTATACCAACCAGTGAGAGCATAGGTGCTGGAACTAGGGGTGCTGGGGGGGCTACCACACCCCCTGGTTTGAAGTGGTTTCCATTATATACAGGGTTTACAGTGTGGTTCAGTGGCTCTCAGCACCCCCACTATACAAATTGTTCCAGCATCCCTGAATGGGAATCAACCTTTCTTTAGGAGAAAATCCAAAAAGTACAAATGCAAAACAAGACAACAGTTGAAGATTTAAAAGGCAAGGCTTCCTGCTTGCTAATTTAACATCACTAAAAGTCAGTGATGCAACTGCCTTTCATTTAAATAATTCCACTCTGACAGAATTTATAATCTAAAACAGACATCTCAGACAAAGCATGATGAAAGGATAGGGAAAACTGAGGCACGGTGAAATTTTAAGTGACTTGACCAAGGCCTGAAACGGAGTCAGCGGCAGATTTCACACTTGAACTCAGATCTCCTAAATCCCGATCTGGTACTGTAAGTACCAGACCATCTTTCTTTCATCTCTGTAGTTACTGCTGTATATTTTTGCTCCCCAAGAACACTTCAGAAGAGATGGATAACATTTCTTCTGCATGTAGAAAACAAGCCATTAGCTAGGATCTGGTAAAAGATGATACACAGTGGAGGTTCAATAACAAAAGCGACTTGTTTGTTTTTAAAAAGAAAACTATTGTGAACTCGAATTAAAGCTGTATTGGCCTGAAATGACAACTAAACATCACAGGCCCGAGTTGTGCCATCAGAGTTTAAGCATAACTGCCCATTGAGAAAAGTGAGGAGCAGTTCTGCAAGAAAGCTGAGGTAGGTGATGGCTCATAGTGTTTACTAAAACAAAGAGACATCCCAGAGTATTGCTGAAATACCAGATAGCGCAACATTAAGCAACATGCATATACAATCTGTGCAAACTTTTGCAGTACACAGGATGAATCCCATACAGCATCTGCCTCAAGTAACGGGCTGCTTCATTTTTGTGAGCAATCTTAGTAAAACATAGGAAATATGAATAGTTAAACTTCTTTAGGCCTAGGAAGGTTTAAACAAATGGAAGACTGCAAAGGAATGCTGCAAAAGGTGCAAGATCAAAATAGAATGACAGAGGAAAGGCTGAAAGTGTTGCATTCAGACAGACAAAGGAAGTCTGGCTCTAATGACTTCGATTTCCTTGGCACGTCTATTTTAATCTCTGCCACACGCTAACAGTAGAGGTATGACCAACAGATAATGGATTTAAGGCCAGATTTGTAAAGATGTGTAGCGAGGTGGTTACCCGCTCCTGCCCTTTGCAGCTTAAAATAGCCCAGGAGGGGGCTGTAGCTGGAGCCAGAAGCCTGGGCTGATGGTGAGAGTGGCTGCAGCTGGGGGCCACGCCCCAAACTGAGCAATGAGGCTGTATAAAAAGGCCAGGGGAGCCAGAGGCAAAAAGAGTCTTCCTCTGGCTGTAGAGGGAGAAGGGCCTGGCTGCTGGGAACTAGACAAGGTACCTAGCATGAAGCAGGGCTGGGGAAAGGCAGCGGAGCTGGGGAGCTCCTTCCTGGAAAGCCCCAGGCTGCAGCCTAGGATTAGGCCAGGAGGTACTGGGGTTGCAGGGTGCAACCCAGGGGTAGGCCAAGGCAGCAGGTCCAAACACCTTTGCTGATGATGAGTGGCTGATACTGCAGTCTTCCCCAGGGTGTGGGGCTAGACAATGACTGGCAGTAGCCATACACTGAAGCAAAGTGGGGATAGAGGGTGGGAGGGTTCCCAGGGAGGGGAAACCCTAAGGAAAAGGGGTTGCTGCCAGGGGGCAGAACCCCATGTAAAAGAGCACTGGGTCCAGGGAGTGACACGGGGCCAGCTGGGACAGGTGGATTACTGGCCTGCAGAGGGCGCTCCGAGCCTGGAATATTGAGCTAATTCCCAAAGTGACCAGCGGGAGGCGCTGCAGGGGTGAGGCAGCCCGGTTACAAGATGTTTGAAATCAGTGGGAGCTAAGTGCTCAGATACCTTTTAAAAATCTAGCCCTTTGTCCACAATGGCTGCCTGAAACTTGACCCCTAAGGCACATCGGAGCACCCAGAATCACATCTTACTTATCTGATCCTAGCCTGGATTTCCTGCATAACAGGCCAGAGAACATCATTCAGTGACTCCTGCATCAAGCCCATGACATGTGGGTGAACTAGAGAGTTTCTTGATTTAAAGATTTCCAGTGATAGAGAATTTACTGCTTCCCTTGGAAAGCTGTTCCAACGGTTAGTCCTTAACTGAAGTCCTTAAGAGCAGTGAGTGTAACCCACACCCTTCTGTCCCATCTAGTGGCATTGAGAGCACCTAGATTAGAGAGAGAAATTAATGTCTGCTCCACAGCCTTAGCTAACAGCCAGGTGGCTTTTAGCTTGTGCAGCAGAGGCTCAAGCAGTTGGCTCCAGAGGTCCCAGGTTCAATTCTGATAAGTGGGGTCTGTCAGCATTACACAAGTGCACAGCACTTTAGAAGATCAGAGCTCTTTGATTCAGAATTTACAAACTGCAACGTAGGGTGCCTACGGTGAAAATGCAGGCCTTCGATTTCATCAACTAAGGGAATTAAAGGGAGAGTATTTGCCACAGATATGGTTCACAGAACTACTCTGAAGAGCATTCCCCTGACCTTGACCAAACAATGTTCTTATAGAAAAGATTGAAAACCTCAAAACACAGCTAAGGAGGTCCTGCTCTTTACTACTGAGAGCTTAGACCAGCCCTCCTGTCTGTTCAGTCTTTGTCTCTTTCTATAAATATCCTTCTGCAGCCCCCTGGGTCACTAAATCAGCAGAACTGTCACACCATATCAGGCTTACAGGGTGAAGACAAGCTGGAGAACTGATAATGGTATCCTCCACACGGCAGCTTTTCTTTGGCCTATCCTGTCTAAGTGCTGTTATTTTACGAAGGGAAACACTTTATTACTTGAAACACACTGACCTTTCAGAAAAGGCAGTTGGCTACACACAAATTAAATTCAGCACAATGTCAGGAGCTTCTGTTGACCTGTTACTAGCAATAACCATACCACCAATGGAAGATTTTTTTGGTGGGGGTAAATTGGGTGGCCTGAATTTAAATGGAGAAATTGGTTCCCTCCTGTAGCTTTTTTTGGGGGGTGGGTCTATTAGCCTCTGTGGCTGCATTTGGGATTGCCTGATATTTGTTATCACCAGGAAAAGCAGAACGGAGAACACTTTGCAGGGGTGCCACTTATCTTTCCCCCTGTCAAAAAGTAGCTTCTACGGGTGACTTGATGCCATTTTGCAAAGCCACCAACACCACCACACACCTTGTACTGTACACGTGACATTTCCTTCCAGCAAAAAGCACCACCCTCCAGTGGACGAGGGAGAATGTCTGATTGGTTTGTAGGATGGATTCGCAGGACATAGCATGCATTTCTCTTTTTACACCTCCGCTCACAACTAGCAGTTTGCTACTGCCCTCACTGTGTTCATTATGCTGCTGTAGATGAGGAGAGGACTTTGGGAGCAAGACTGAGATCTGCTATAAGTAGGAAAAACATGCGATTGTGTAACACTGACAGACCCTGGTTGTCAGCGGGTAGGATCAAACCTGGGGCGTCTGAAGCTAAATGCATGAGCCTTTACTGCATGAGCTAAAAGCCAACTGGCTCTTAGCTAAGATTGTAGAGGAGACATAGGTGCCAACTTTCTCTGGTGCAGGTGGGTGCCTGCACCTCCTTGCCCCTTTTCCTGCCCCTGCCCTGACCCCACCCTGGCCCTGCTCCCATTCCAACCCCATCCCCAAAGTCCCTTCCCTAACTCAGCCCACTCCCTGCCCCTATTGGACCCCTTCCCCAAATCCCGGCCTCGCCTATTCCCCCAGTGCGTCGCGTTCTCCCTCCCTCCCTGCCCCATGAACCAGCTGTTTTGCAGCGCAAGTGCTTGGAGGGAGGAGAAGCAGGATGCAACAGCAGAGGACAGCTGAAGCAGGGGGAGGGGCAGGGCCACAGGGAGCTGCTGGTGGGTGCTGAGCACATCAGGAGGTGTGTGTGTTACAATTGCACCCTGGGTAAGGTGGGTCTTAGCGGGATGTAGCTCGACAGAGAGGTAAAAACTACATCTGTGCCATGTAAATGAGCGCTAGGGCTGGCTCTGACAACATTGCTAAACCTCCAGAAGGCCCACAGGGCATAAGGGCTCCAACAATGCCAGTGTGAAGTTGACTGATCATACTCCAGGGCTATGGAGCTGAGAACAAGGTAGTGCCCTCCTGCTGACTGAGGCTCTCTGGTGATTGCAGCTAGACCCCAAGGGAAAAGAGGAAAGTTTAGTTAAGGAGGGTTTTTACAGTGTGCTTTGTGGAAGCCAGACCCTGGTTAAGTCTGACCTGCTCAGCAAACATCTGCCACAGCTGGATTCCTGTCATCAAGAATGCTTGATCTCTTCATTCTGGGCCTAGAAGCTGTTCTGTCCCAGAGGCTGGCAGGTGTCTTGGTGGGTCATGGGAAGAAGTGTGGGTGCTAATGCTGCTGGGTCCAGCACCCTCCCCGCAACCCATTGGCCTTGAAGATCCAGAGCAAGGTCCAGCAGTGGAAGCCAGTCGACGGACTGGAGCCCCAGGGTGATGTGACTGCAGTGGCTTGTCTTGCTGAGGAGAGGGCTGCAGCATTCTGCACCAGCTGGAGTCTCAGCATTGCATCCACATTAAGGCTCAGGTACAGCTAGTCACAGCACTTCAAGCTGGAGTTAAAGGCACAGACCTGAGGCCAGATCACTAGCCAGGAGCAGAAGGCAGTGTGTTTTAGCAAACTGCAGGGGGGAGGAGGCTTATCTCTGCTGCTGTTTGGCCATTCAGGCTAAGTGAAGAGTCTTTGCATATGGGGCAGATGCTTTCAATGGATGAGGAGGACAGGTGCCAGTTCTTCCTTTGAGCCAACGTCATCTCAGTCTTACCTGGACTGAGTTGGAGGCAGCTGCTCTTCAGATCTGCGGCAAGCACGGTGCCATGCTACTAGCGCAGTGCTTGCCGCACCTGGAGAAGCTGACTGGCCATGGAATCAGTCGCTACACCACCTCTCCGGGCAGCATCATGTCAGGGAGAGGAGGCAGCATGAATCTAGATCCTGTGGGAGAGGAATGATTGCAGCCGCCATAGGGCTGTGCTGTCTGTTCCAGCTATGCCATGACAGAGGTCACCGTGTGGTGAGCAATGGAGGTTACCAGAAACATACTTATTCACTGGTACAAGTGAGAGCCAGGAATGGGATTTCTGTTGGGAAGAAGGGGAGCTCCTTACAGGCATGCTCAATACCCCCTGCCCAATAGAGCTGAAGGTATCCACGGCTCCTATGGTCCCAAGGTCTTTCCTTACCCAAGAAAAGGCCAGTCCTTTGCACAGGGCCACAAGGAAGGCGCCTGTAGTGACCTAATGTAGCTGAATGGCTGGAGAGCCAAGAGACGTGGGTTCTAGTCCCAGTTCTGTCACTTACCTCTAGTGTGATTACACTTTTCTCCGAAGCAGCTGGTGCTGGCAGAGTCAAAGACAGAACACTGGGCGAGATGGACCTTTGGTCTGATCCACTCTGGCAATGCCCATGTGCTAAGCTCCACAGCTAAGAATTGAAGAGCTGCGTGACCTAGCGGAGTTGCTCTAGTGAGCAACGTCAGGGCCCCAGTAGACAGTTCCCAGGCCGAGTCATCTTTCGGTTATTTCAAACACCTCTGCAGTCAGCAGCTGTTTCACCTCTCATTGAGCAAAGGTAGTTTGAGATGGGGGGAAGGTTCTTGCCCCCAGTTGCCAGAGGTAGTAAGGGTCCATACACTAAGTGTGGGGATGAGATAGTGGGGAAAAAAGAGCTTTCTGCCTAAAAGACTGCTTCTCTTGGTATTCAGTCAGGATGGGGTCAGCTCTGAGATGGGCAATGAGGGATGCATGGTGGATACTGGGATGGGGTGCAAGGTTTTCTGTAATAGTGACCTGAACTAGAGGTGGAAGCGGGGCAGCTCCTCTGCATAATCTGAAACTGACATTCTAAGAATGTTTCCTCCTTCATAAAGCAGTTACCGTCTCTTAATAGGGTTTCAACTGCATGGTTTGTTGGTGGAAGTTCTCTGATCAGATAGCTAGTGATTCTGACTCCATTTCAAATAGGTGGAACTTCCCAGAGGTGTTTTACATGTGTTAGGTGTACAGACATGTTGATGAGGCACTGCTGTAATATCTGCATACGGTTCATTTTTTATCAACCTTGTCAGGGATTTAAATCTGATCCCCAGCTATTCTGAAAGCCCAGTCTGCTAACTTCTACTTCTAGAAGTCAGAAAATTGTTATAAATGAGAGGTCTTCAAGCATCAAACAACCCACAGGAGGTATGGTTCTGGCCCAGCTTTTAAAGTCTCTACTCACTAGCTTTGGTAGAGGGAGCTCAATGTGACGATCTAACAAGTGTGAGTGCTCAAGTTGAGGGTTTTTAGTTTATACGTGTTTGCTTTTAGAACTGTGCCATGCAGGCTCCAAGCTTGAAAAGCTATTTCACATGACAGCAAACTGACACCTCACTCGCTATCAGATTTGCTGTTGAACTCCTGAACCTTCAGCGCTTTAGACCTGAGAATTCTCGGTACCAAAAATCTGGTATTAACATTTTTGAGAGGATATCTCCCCACCCCCAGCCCTTTTACTTCCCAGACACACACATGCAGCTCCTCCCCCACTGTCACCAGGTCATCTCATGGGCCTACCATTCAGCAACATTTCTAAGACAGTAAGAATGAAAACTAAGGGCGTATTCTGAACTCTGGTTTTACTGGATTATCTCCATGCACTCTCGATTTAGACCAGCATGAGAACAATCAGAATTGGTCCAGATGTCTTTTTTTTTCCTTCAAGATAACAGATGGGTCAAACCAATCCAGAGCAGGGGAGATAAAGGATACTAAAGTTCTGAGCACAAACTGCCAGCAAGGAATCCTGTCATTCAGATTATCTGCCTTAAACAGCCCTGCAGGGTGGTTCAAAGGGGACCACCGTTAATCATGCCCCTCACCTCAGAAGCCGGGTACTGCAGTGCTAACAGATACAGGGGATCAGTCTTTCTCCAAGAGGCCAGGAATGAGCATAAGATGGCAAAACGTTAACGTCTATTTTGAAAGCTTTTACATCCTGGAGGGTATTTATTTCAGAGCACTGTCGGCGAGGACAAAGCAACCCACCCACCTCCAGGTTTGGGCTGCCTAACTCCAGCCAAATGCATGCCCACCAGCTGGACTTTCCACCAGTTTCTTTAGTCTCCTCAGAGTGTGGCCAGTTTAGCAAAGAGGAGAAGGGGCTCTACTATTTGTATTATGATAACATCTACAGGCCGCAAATGAGATCAGGGTCCCATTATGCTGGCCACTGCTCTGACACAAAGGGTCCAACTACGTGTGCTGGCTCTGATTGAGCTAGTGTGTTAAAAATAGCAATGAAGCCTTGCTGTTCATGCCAACATGAGGAGTTAGCTGCCCTCGTTCAATCCCATCTGAGATGTTAGGTACAAGTTATCCCCCGGTACAAGGAGAAAAAATGGAACACTAACCACCACTTGGTGACCTGTCCTAAACTGGAGAAGTTTTCAAATGAAAAAGAAAGTTGACAAAAGTGACCCACAACCCTGGGGAACATTATTGGGGGGTAGGTGGGGGGAGAGGATAAAACGTGAAAAAAAATCAGTTTTCAAAAACCTAAATGGAAGCTTCTGTTTGAAATGAAACAAAACATTCATTAAGATTTCCTTTAAGTTTTGAACAGAAAGGGAAATCTTTTGTGGGAAACATCATTGCAATGGAATACCATTTTTCCTCAGGAAGGTTTTCTGGTTCATAAATGTTGACCAGCTCCACTGGACCGATCCACTGGTGCTGGGATGGGTATGTTTCCTCTCCTAGAAATGATTTGGGCCATCCACACCCCAAGAAGGGCCAGTAGTGCTTGGATTGCAGTTACAGAAGAGTAATCTTAGCTTTTATACCCAACAACTCAACATCCGCATTGGAAAAGCCGCCACAACAATGTCTAGGCTGAACAAGAGGGTATGGCAAAACAACAAACTGACAGACCACACAGAGATCTGTGTGTATCGTGTGTGTGTTACCAGCACACTTTTGTATGGGAGTGAGACATGGACCTTATACTCTCATCAGGAAAAGAAGCTCAACAGTTTTCATATGTGTTGCCTTTGGAATCTCCTGGAGAGACAGTCACCATCACTAAGGTGTTCAAACGGGCCAACATACCCAGCATGCAAACACTCCTCAAACAGAGATGCCTCCGCTGGCTTGGGCATGTGTGACGAATGAATGATGGGCATGGGCACAGCCAAAGGACATCCTCTATGGCGAATTAGCATCTGGAAAAAGACCCAACGGATGCCCAAAATTTTGTTTCAAGGATGTGTGCAAGTGAGACCTCAAAGAAATGGACATGGATGTGTACAAATGGGAATATCACACTCAAGATCGCAGCCTCTGGAAACAAGAGCTTAACAAAGGTCTCTGGAGTTCCCAAAGGAAGCAGTCCAGCTTAGCAGAGGAGAAATGAGCTTGCAAAAGGCAGAGCCCAAAGGGTCAAAACATCACCTTTAAATGTGGCAGATGCAGTAGAGATTGTCTCTCTCGAGTGGGTCGCTTCAGCCACATTCACTGCTGCCATAAAACCAACTGAGTAAATTCTTTACCTCTCAAGGGCACATACTCATTGTCTCTCGAGACTGAAGGATGCCTACTATTTATACCAGGAAAACTGGTTGAAACTATAGTGAAAACAACAAACTGACAGACCACACAGATTCCAAAGGCAACACATATGAAAACTGTTGAGCTTCTTTTCCTGATGAGAGTATAAGGTCCATGTCTCAGTCCCATACAAAAGTGTGCTGGTAACACACACACGATACACACAGATCTCTGTGTGGTCTGTCAGTTTGTTGTTTTCCCCTGCAGCGTGGGGCACGGGTCGCTTGCTGGTGGTGTCTCTGCAGCTTGAGGTCTTCAAACCATTTTTGAGGATTTCAATAACTCGGTCCTGGGATAGGGGTTGTATAAAATTGGATGGGTGGGGTTCTGTGGCCTGCCTTGTGCAGGAGGTCAGACTAGATGATCAGATTGGTCCCTTCTGACCTATGAGTCTATGAGTCTATGAAAAAGAGAAGTATCAGATACACAGATAATATGATTTATTGGTGAAGAGGCACAGCTTTTGTAAAGGGAAGTCATGCCTCACCAATCTATTAGAATTTGAGGGGGTCAAACATATGGAACAGGATGATCCAGTGGATCTAGTGTGCTCAGACTTTCAGAAAGCCTTTGACAAGATCCCTCACCAAAGGCTCTTAAGCAAAGTAAGCAGGTCATGGGATAGAGGGAAGGTCCTCTCATGGATTGGTAACTGGTTTAGAGACAAGAAACAAAGGGTAGGAATAAGTGGTCAGTTTTCAGAATTGAGAGAGATAAATAGCTAGATCCCTAGGGGATCTGTACTGTGGCAACTGCAGTCAAACATTCATAAATGATCAGGGGAAGGAGGATAAACAGTGCCATGGCAAAGTTTGCAGAGAATACTAAATTACTCAAGATAGGTAAGTCCAAAGCTCACTGTGGAGAGAGAAATTCAAGGGTGATAAATGTGAAGTAATGCACATTGTAAAACATAATCCCAACTATACATACAAAATGATGGGATTTATATTAGCTGTTACCAGGCAAGAAAGATCTCAGTCACTATGGATAATTCTCTGAAAACATATGTTCAATATGCAGCGGCGGTCAAAAAATACCTGAGAGAATGTTGGGAACCATTAGAAAAGGGATATATAAGACAGTAAATATCCTAATGCCACCCATATAAATCCATGGTATGCCTGCACCTTGAATATTGCGGGAAGTTCTGGTTGCCTCATCTCAAAAAAAGACATTTGAATTAGAATTATTAAAAGGGCAACAACAGCTTCCATATGAAGAGAGATCAAAAAGATTGGGATTGTTCATCTTAGAAGAGAGATAAGTAGGGGCGATATGATGGAGGTCTACAAAACCATGAAAGGTGCGGAGACAGTGAATAAGGAAGTGTTATGTGAAGGGCTAAATAACAAGAGCCCGGGGTTACCTGATGGAATTAATAGGCGGCAGGTTTAAAACCACCATAAGAAAGTACTTCTTCACACAACGCACAGTCAACCTGTGGAGCTCTTGGTCTTCACAACATCCCCTAGCAATAAGTATAACAGGGTTCAAAAAGGAACTGGAAAAGTTCGTGGAGGATAGGTCCATCAACGGTTATCAGCTAGGATGGGCAGGGATGCAACCCTATGCACTGGCTGTCCCTAAGCCTCTGACTGCCAGATGCTTAGACTGGATGACTGGGGATGGATCACTCAATAAGTGACCCGTTCTGTTCATTCCCTCTGAAGCACCTATCATTGGCCAATGTTGGAAGACAGATACTGGGCTACATGGATCATTGGTCTGACCCACTATGGTTGTTCTTATGAGCTTCATCCTGGTATTGTTTCCACAGCCTACAGTGGAGATGGCATATCCAGGCAAAGCCACTATATTTTATATTGAAGTAAAACCATGTCCATGTGGAAAGGTCTAAACATGGCCAAAAGACAAGATACTAAATTGGGAACCAAGAAGCTGGCTTCAGGCAGTTCCAACAACACAGCATTCCCTTCTTGAGTTGTGCTATATCGTATATACTGAAGATACAGCCGCAGCATGGAAAAGTAATTTCAATAAAGGGCCATACTTAGTACAGCCAGAACTTCCCAGATATTACATGTGGCCATCTAGTTTAGATCTCAGAGAATGAGGCTACTGGAAGAAGTAAAGACCAACTTTCTTTTTTGTAATAGTCGGAACAAAAATCTTTCAATAAGACTTTTGCAGTTGTCCCATTTTTTTTCACTAAAAATCTGTTTGCTAGCTAGAACATACTGGGCCAGATCCTCAACTGGGGCAAGTCAGAAGAGTTCTACTTATGTCAGACATGCTGATTTACACTAGCTGAGAATATGGTCCATAAGATTTAATCACTTCTTCGCAGATACACACAGAATCTATGGCAGGGCTATTCAATTTATGTAACTTGGCATACACCTGCTGCTTTACTTCCAGTTGTAGATGGTAGAATCGATGAGAAAAACAAAGCCGTCTCTATGAAGCCAGAGAACCCTACGTGGAGTTAAATTATCTGATTCTGCATGCATCATCTGGTAGAACCCACTGAGTTTAGTATTTTGCCTGTGTTCATTTCTAATGAAAATGCCTGCATGATTTAATATACATACTTTAGAAGGGTAAGGCAAGTTGCAAGAGCATATTAAAAGGCACTGAACATCAGTTCAGTACATAATTACATATTTCTTTGCACCTTTAGTTGCAGTGGGGGAGGTTTAGGCTGGATATCAGGAGACACTATTTCATGAAGAGGGTGGTGAAGCATTGGAATGGGTTACCTAGGGAAGTGGTGGACTATCCTTCCTTAGAGGTTTTTAAGGCCCGGCTTGACAAAGCCCCGGCTGGGATGATTTAGTTGGGGATTGGTCCTACTTTGAGCAGGTGGTTGGACTAGATGACCTCTTGAGGTCCCTTCCAACCCTGATATTCTATGATTCTTGGGCACATGTTGTATTATCTACATTACATTGAATATTGTACTATTCGCAGACAGTTATTCCACTTCTCGGACAACTAAAGCACTGAACTTTGATTATTTTTGTAAGAAAAAATGGAGTAGACCTGATATTCTCAATAATAGAACACTTGAAGTGCAACAAGCTTATTGTTTTGTATGTATGCAAGCAGTGATGCAAAATGCCAAGGACATGCACAACTGAAATATGTAAAGATCTGCTGAAACAAAACAGCAAAATTAACTCCTAACCAGCTTTCTAAAATGCATATAATTTTATTTTGCACCTCTATCACATGCCACATCCATTTTCCAGCAGTCTGCAACTATCTCCTGAAAACAATACAAATTACATTGTCCTTGTTCAGCCATAATTAATAATGTAGTTTTTTTTTACTCATTGTTTCCCCAATAGCCTTCACATCTATTGGTGTGTTAATCTAAAGCTCGCACTGATGCAAATTTCATTCAATAAATGAATTATTAATCCCTCGTCTGAATGAGGTCTGTATATATCACAGGTTCTGCTAATGTGTATTTTATGAATAATGAATGATCATATTTAAATGTAGAATTGCATTTTTAAATAATAATATTTAGACTGTATATTATTCTCTATTGTAAGTCTCTTTAATGACACATTTTAAATGGGTATATTTATGCAAAATTTGGCAATGAGTATTAAAAAGTACAGATGGTGAATCTAACCCATTCAGAAGTAGAATGAGGAAATGTCACAAACATCTAGAAATATTTGCCATTTATTTCCGAAAGGTATAGCAGGATATAGTTATTTATGATTATTATTTCTACTCCAATAGCACCTGGGAGCCCTACTCACAGAGCAGGACCACACTGCGCTAGGCACTGTGCATTTACTGGTAGTGCCTAGAAGACCCACTCCTGGGCCAGGACTCCGTTGTAGCAGACACCATACAAACAGTAGGATTGTTTTTGGGATGTGACATGTTATGCCTTTTAGCTGAGCTTTAAAAGATGCCTTAGCTCCCCGTTAGGCTCCTTTGACAACCTCAGCCTGCACCCCAAAGCCAAATCCATCCCTGGAGTAACCCCACAGATTGAAACCAATGATAAATGTTACCCATGGGTTATAGCCTGTAAGATCTAATCTTTAGCAGGAATGCTAGCAGTACTGGGAGTGGCTGAATGACCCTACTGTGATGCTGAAACATGAACCTTCACTTATATAGCAGGTTACAAAACCTTGGTGATCATTTATTTAGCTGACTCCTTGCCTATCCAGCACCAAAGGTTTCCAAGAAACTGAACAGTAGCACTCCGCTGAGACAGGAGCTGTGCAGTTCCCAGGTGTCTCCATGCAGAGGCTCAGAGAAAATAAGCAGCTCCCTTGTCCAGTAAGGCACATCTAAGTTGCTTGGGTTCAGGGCACATGTGCACTACAGGATGCAGAACCATCCCCAAACTCTGTTTCTTAGCCACTCCCATCAGGTTCCTGATCAGCTGGCCCAAAGGAGCCACATCTGGAGACCCATTAATCAATGGCTGAAAGTTACAAGAATCTGTAGGGAAAGGGAGGCAAGTTTTCTTACCCCCTCCCAATAAAGGATTTTCACCCCCTCATTGAGCAGCCTGGTGAGGGTACACACTGTATACCACCCCAATCGGAGCTGCATGTCAAAAACATGCATCTTTCCGTGCTTTAGGCCTTTAGCTAAGGGCTTTTCCTCCTTTGATATCTGAGCTATTGCCCTCTCTTACATCTGTTAGCAATACCACAGACAGAGCAACTCCACTTGCACAGCCTACATGTGAGCAAGCAAATCAGATCACCACACACAGAAGCATGTGCTTTGCAAGAAGGATTACCTGTGTGGGTCCACCTAGATCTTGGAAAGTCCTATCGGGACAGGTCATAAGAAACCACTCTGTGTTCTACAATGCAGCCTTAAAATGAGACGAAAAATACCGCTGCTCCTCTGTGAATCAGAAATAAAGCAGCTCTGGATCCAAAGGCACTACAATGCATATGGAAAGACATTAGTATCCAACAGACTGATTGTGATTATAAATGGAAGATGATAACTGTGCATCCACTGCACAGAACCTGCACCAGCTACAGCCTAGCAGAAGATGCTGTGGCTAGAAGAAACTCTAAAGTACGTTTAGAAGCAAGAGTTCTCGGCATGTCAGTTAGAACCCCACACCTCCTCATGTTGATAGTTAAGGCTGGTGATATTTTGAGGAGTCCTTTTCATAGCAGCAGGTCAATTAGCATCCTCTGGTACACACACTAGAGCAGAGTCCAGCTGACTGTCTGACAAACTGGGATATACACATGATTATTAATGCAGTGTAAGTCTATACACTGGCAGGATGAATTTAAATGAGACTTGACTGCAGGGGCTGGGAGGTGGGGCAATTTCTATGGAAGACTCACAGCTGGGAAAACCTCTGTCCCCTTGTGGGCCTTCCAGACCCTGAGAATTTTTGCCTTCAGGGCAAGGTGCACAGCCCTTATTTTTTGCTCCAGGGAAAGGATGGGCAGCAGATGGCTTCCCAAGCAACTTTTCTTGTCACAGTGCTGCACTGGTATTAACCCCTACATGCCTGGAACAATCTGCTACAGGAAACAGGTTCTTTTGTTCCTTCAGTTATCACTGAAGACAAGAATGTCAAAGCTTCCCAAGCCTCGAGCAGCAGGAGCTGATTTTATAAACAAAACATTAAAACTCAAGAGGTTGGGGAGGAAATACACTCAAAAATTATGTGTTAACTGAAGATTCACTTAACAGGTCCACTGCAGCAAGAATGCTAGTGTGAACTCAACTAATTAGACTGGGGGACTGCAATAGGGTTAACGTAGGAAGGCAAACCATATTTCAGGTACCTAGCCACAATCCCGTGAATGTGAAACAAATAACATGACCATCTAACGCTGCAGAAGATGGAGTGGTGGTTTGTATATCTGGTACATATGCTCACCATCTGTGCCCAGAGCACATTCTTTACTGTTAGCATGCGTGCAGCTCTTACTGATTTCAGAGGGAGCACCCAGGGCCAGCACAACACAACTCACAGCAGGTTTGTGGCAATGGAGAGATTTCTCAAGCACTACGAGAACGACATCTGAAATCCTAAGAGGAACAGAATGCTTGTCAAGCACTGTGAACCTCTGGATGAACTGGGATCACTCTTATAGGCTCCTAGAACTTATAGGACAGATCACATGCCAGGTACAAGGCTTGCTTTTCCAGCAGCCTATCAAAACAGACAAGTAGAGCTGATCAAAATATTCCCAAAAGTTAATGTATTGCCTTTAAGATCTTCACCTAGCTATACAGCTGGGCAAAAGTTTGACAAAAATTCATCCAAGTATCAAGTTCAAGAAGATTTCAACAAATCACTGTGATCTCCCCCTCACACTTTTTCCAACAAGCTCTAACATGAGAACCGATCTCCCAGTGACTGGATTGCAGTGAGTGCTGAGAGGGTGTTTTTCTCCTCAGTGTCTGGCTTGTAGCTACAAAGAGTAACATTTTCAAATGTGCCCAACTAAGAGCCAATGTCTAATTTTTAAAAGGGACTTGGGCATTTAAGGTGCGTAGTCACTTCTGAAAATCCCATTAGATACCCATCTGAAAGAGTCTGGCCCTTAGGAACCTAAAGTCAGTGAGATTTAGGCTTCTCAGTCACTTTGAAAATAGGATATAAGCTCATAAGTGACCTATGTGCTTTGGAAAATTATACCCTAACTCTCCATAAACAGTATCAGTAAGTAGGCCCCCCCCTCACACACACACACCCTCAAAAAGTTTGTAATTTTAAAGAGAAAAGCTCTTTTGTTGTTATACATAAAGTCAGTCATGACTTCTGCATATTAGACCAATCAAATCTACCTCCAGAAACCCAAGGGATCATATTTGCTTTATCATTTCTCTAAATTAAAGGCTTGTCTACATGACGAAGTTTACCATCATAATTATACTGGTATAATTCCCCAGGTGAACACACTTATTCTGGAGTAAGAGCATACACATGGGAGTCACACTGCTATAACTAGAGCGGTATAATTATATCAGCAAGTTTCACCATGTAGACAAGCCCTTATTCATCTGCCTTATGAAGAAGTTTATTTCCTCCATGCCCCCACTGCTCTGGAATGTCTATTTTTATGTCTATGTTCATCAGCCACACTGGACAGTCTCTGTGGAAAAGGATAAATGGACACAAATCAGATATTAGGAATGGCAATATACAAAAACCTATAGGGGAACACTTCAACCTCCCTGGCCACACTATAGCAGACCTTAAGGTGGCCATCCTGCAGCAAAAAAACTTCAAGACCAGACTTCAAAGAGAAACTGCTGAGCTTCAGTTCATCTGCAAATTTGACACCATCAGCTCAGGATTGAACAAAGACTGTGAATGGCTTGCCAACTACAAAACCAGTTTATCCTCCCTTGGTTTTCACACCTCAACTGCTAGAACAGGGCCTCATCCTCCTTGATTGAACTAACCTCGTTATCTCTAGCTTGCCTGCATATATATACCTGCCCCTGGAAATTTCCACTACATGCATCTGATGAAATGGGTATTCACCCACGAAAGCTCATGCTCCAAAACGTCTGTTAGTCTATAAGGTGCCACAGGATTCTTTGCTATTTTTAACCACTTGCATAGTCACACTGAAGTCAGTCTGGAAATGAATTGAAGGGTGAATTTTGTCCCATATTCTGTATATGGACAGCCAGAATTGGACTACTAGGCACTGAAATCCATGCCATACAGCAGATCATAAAGGTAATTATCTATAGATCTGCAGTAAGGTTCAGATTCAGGCTATGATTTCAATATACTAATGTTCTGAATTCAGGTAATACACAAGCAAACAAGTATACTGTTTGCAAAAAATGTAATCCTTTCTAAAGATTAGTCTAGTCTAATTCAATTGTGCTCTAAAATTTAACTCAAAGTACTTCGGCTCCGAGTATCGTGACCCCTGGGTCTCAAACCCAGGGCCAGAGAATTCCTGAGGGTCAGCCTGCTCCAGCCCTCCACTTGATGGCTTCCTGGTAGCAGCTCGAGTCAGAACTCCTTGACGTTCAGCTCAGATAGACCATGCGATCTCTCGGCCTCAATTGGTGAACCATCAGAGCTCTTGATTGGCCCACTCCCCCTAAGCCAGAGGGGGAACAGGAAGTCTATAGAACTGGACGCCATCCTGTTTTGGCCTGTTCACCAGGTGTGACCTGCTCCTGTCTCATGACAATGACAACCTGGTTCCCTGACTCGAGGTTTCTGACCTCAGCTCCTGACCTCCTGGTGCTGAACCCCGGCTGGTATGCGGATCCAGCCCTTTACCCTAATGTTAACCACTAGGCCTGGCTGCCTAAGTCACTGAGCAGGTAGCTCTAGAAAAACCTGTATATGTTCAGCATGGGCATCCTATTAGAAAACTCACTTTGCATTACTTAAGGGTCATCAGAAGAGGACAGAGACAGCAGTGGTACTTCACAATCTAAAAGTTTTCTCTGGGCCAGTGAAAATAATCAATTAATGTTAAAATATCTGTGGAGTTCCAACATTTGTATTCACCACAATTCTCAGTTATGTAGCAAAATGAAGTATTTTCTGTATCATCAACTATTGGCAGCTTTTGCAAGTATGCGGCTGCATCTCCAGAAACAGAACTACATATTCAGCACATGCAAAGGTGTCCCATATACCACGTTTTCACAGCTTGAAAAAAACAAACAAACCCGCTGTCACTTGTAGTATAATAATGACTCCAAGAACTGAATCTATGTAATTGTAGCCGGGAGAGAATGCATCACAAAACAAGATATTCAATCCAAGGTATTTTAATCCAGGGAAATCAAATTTTAAATACCAGGGAATAAAAATCACTGTATCAAGATACCAACTGTTTGGGCAATATCCTATTTTTACTTCTGTATGCAAGACAAATGACCATATAGTCCATTTACTTTCTATAGTCCATTTACAAATCCTGAAGGCCTTACTCCATTTTTACCTAAGCAAGGTTCCCACTGAACCAAATCCTGATGTTTTCGCTCAGTCCTTACTCAAATTCCCACTGAAGTCAACAGAAGTTGTCCAATCAACGGCAAACCATTTACCTGCTTGAAGTGCGGCATGTGCTTAGGTGCTTTGTTGTATCAGCGTCAGATTGTTCGGCACCTTTCAGGATTGAGTTCCTAACCTCCCTTCCTCATAGTGTGAGTGGATCTCGTTTTCCTAGCCGGTTGGTATTCTGACTGCACCATCCCTTGTAGATCTCCAGTCAGGGAATGCCTGATGCTTTCTTGCCTTGGTATTCTCAAAATCTATTTCCCCAATGACTGGGGTTCAGATAGCTGATAAGAACAAACTCTGTGTGATACGAGACCCTATGAGCATTCTTGGTATCATTCTCAGGGACCTGATTGCCCTTGGGAACCAGCCAAGGATGAACAAAGATTTCTCCCTAATGAAGAAGGCTGCCACACAACACAATCCATGACATGGCAAGCACAAGAAACAGAAAGTAGAGGGAGTCATGGATTAGTCCTTAGAACATATACCTTCCTGTCTGATTCACACATAGATAATGGAATCATCACTCCTGGATGATGGATTCACCAAGGGCAAGTCATGCCTGACTAACCTAATTGCCTTCTATGAGGATATAACTGGGTCTGTGGATGAAGGAAAAGCAGTGGATGTGTTATTCCTAGACTTTAGCAAAGCTTTTGATACGGTCTCCCACAGTATTCTTGCCAGCAAGTTAAAGAAATATGGGCTCGATGAATGGACTATAAGGTGGATAGAAAGCTGGCTAGATCGTCGGGCTCAACGGGTAGTGATCAATGGCTCCATGTCAAGTTGGCAGCCGGTTTCAAGCGGAGTGCCCCAAGGGTCGGTCCTGGGGCCGGTTTTGTTCAATATCTTCATTAATGATCTGGAGGACAGCGTGGACTGCACTCTCAGCAAGTTTGCAGATGACACTAAACTGGGAGGAGTGATAGATATGCTGGAGGGTAGGGATAGGAGACAGAGGGACCTAAACAAATTAAAGGATTGGGCCAAAAGAAACCTGATGAGTTTCAACAAGGACAAGTGCAGAGTCCTGCACTTAGGATGGAAGAATCCCATTCACTGTTACAGACTAGGGACTGAATGGCTAGGCAGCAGTTCTGCAGAAAAGGACCTAGGGGTTACAGTGGATGAGAAGCTGGATATGAGTCAACAGTGCGCCCTTGTTGCCAAGAAGGCTAATGGTATTTTGGCCTGTATAAGTAGGGGCATTGCCAGCAGATCTTGGGATGTGATCATTCCCCTCTATTTGACATTGGTGAGGCCTCATCTGGAGTACTGTGTCCAGTTTTTTGGGCCTCACACTACAAGAAGGATGCGGAAAAATTGGAAAGAGTCCAGAAGAGGGCAAGGAAAATGATTAGGGAGCTGGAGCAGATGACTTATGAGGAGAGGCTGAGGGAACTGGGATTGTTTAGTCTGCAGAAGAATGAGGGGGGATTTGATAGCTGCTTTCAACTACCTGAAAGGGGGTTCCAAAGAGGATGGATCTAGACTGTTCTCAGTGGTACCTGATGACAGAACAAGGAATAATGGTCCCAAGTTGCAGTGGGGGAGGTTTAGGTTAGATATTAGGAAAAACTTTCACTAGGAGTGGGGTGAAGCACTGAAATGGTTACTCAGAGAGGTGGTGGAATCTTCTTCCTTAGAGGTTTTTTAAGGTCAGGCTTGACAAAGCCCTGGCTGGGATGATTTAGTTCACAAAGCCCTGGCTGGGATGATGAGCAGGGGATTGGACTAGATGACATCCTGAGGTACCTTCCAACCCTGATATTCTATGATTCTAACAAGAATGATTGAAGGTCTTGAGAACATGACCTACAAAGGAAGGCTGAAATAATTGGGTTTGTTTAGTTTGGAAAAGAGAAGAGTGAGACAGGACATGATAGTAGTTTTCAGGTATCTAAAAGGGTGTCATAAGGAGGAGGGAAAGAACTTGTTCATCTTAGCCTCTAAGGATAGAACAAGAAGCAATGGGCTTAAACTGCAGTAAGGGAGGTTTAGATGGGACATTAGAAAAAGGTTCCTAACTGTCAAGGTGGTTAAACACTGGAATAAATTGCCTAGGGAGGTTGTGGAATCTCCATCTCTGGAGATATTTAAGAGTAGGTTAGATAAATGTCTATCAGGGATGGTCTAGGCAGTATTTGGTCCTGCTATGAAGGCAGGGGACTGGACTCGATGACCTTCCAGTCCTAGAATCTATGAAATGCATGAATGCCACTCCCTCTCCAGAGTCTGAGAAGTTTTCCATCACATGCTGTGTGGTGGTTTCTTTGTTTGCTCCATTTACACTTGAAACTCTCTCTCACAGGGTAAAATGCGTTCAGAGGGAGTTTTCAGCTTCAGTCAATAAACTGTGCCTCTGTTTTACAGTATGTGATGAAGATGGAATATTTTGGTTCACCATCTAGATTTAAGTTTAAGATGAATGCAATGCTGGAGTTGGGTTAATTTTTAATTTCTTAATTAAAACCCAAAAGGTCATTTTAGTAATGCTTGGTAAGCAGAAGTAAATAAATAGTTTTGCTCTCTTTTGAGCAGAGATGCTAGTCAAAATCTGAGGCCCTGAGGATATCCCTATGAGGAGGAGAAACTGGTGACAGGCAGGTATTTCTCTGAAACAGTCTTGTTTGTTTGCAGGGTTATGTACATTCCTTGTTTCTCCAATTGCAGGACCATCCAAGAACAAAAGGAGCAGTTTCTTAGCTTACCACCCCAATCCTCTTTAGCCAACAGACCCTAAAGCTCTCTCTCTAGCTTTTTCCTAGGGTCACACCTTGCTAAATGGCGACTGTTTGGCTTTCCTGCCTCTGCCTCTCTCCTGGTTCTGTGTTTAGTTTTGTGTGTCCTCTCTCCCCTTCTTCTCCTGCACCACCCCAACACCTGGTCACAATACCCAGTGGAAGCCACCCACCCAGATGGTGCTAGTTTCTGGACAGGTCCTTAAGTAAAGGGTGTGTTCACACATCAGTTTGGAGGAGTTTTTTAAATCAATACATAAGGTTAAGCCAGCTCATAACAGTTTAGAAGTTGGAAGAGCATATAAAGCTAACTCATGAGTACCCATTATTAGCCTTTAAATGTGAGCATTTTATATACAAAAGATGCAAGTGGATTATTAATTTAAATCCCGATCTCGAAACCCTTACTCATGAAAGTAGCTCTTATTGTAGAAGTCAATAAGGCTGCTTATTGTCAGCAGCAGCAACTGCATTGGAAGCCTATATTCAAGATGTATTGAGGAAGAGTCAGTTGGCGAGAGAAGGGAGTTATGTTAGATTGTAAAAGCAGCAAAGAATCCTGTGGTACCTTATAGACTAACAGACGTTTTGGAGCATGAGATTTCGTGGGTGAATACCCACTTCGTTGGTTGCATCCGACGAAGTGAGTATTCACCCACGAAAGCTCATGCTCCAAAACATCTGTTAGTCTATAAGGTGCCACAGGATTCTTTGCTGCTTTTACAGATCCAGACTAACACGGTTACCCCTCTGATACTTGTAGATTGTGTGTTTCTTAAATGTGCTTAAGAATCGTTCCATGTCTGCTCCATTTTAACTGTGGATATTAGAAAGCCTCACTTTGCTGAACAGGAGTTTGATTTTGTTTTTTTAGGCAAAGAGAAAAGAACAAAAATCTTCCCAGATCATTACGTATATAGTAATAGCTGTTCATGTTTCTACCAGAGTTAAGGGGTTAAACATAACTAAATTACATTTAATATTAATCCCAGAGATGCCATCCAGGTTTAGCGATTAAACACTTAAAAAAAAACCCAGTAGCCTCATGTCTTCATTTTAAGACTGCATGCACAGAGTACAAATTGTTTACCTTCATTACCTTTCCTATGAAATAAATGCTTTCATGGGAAAAACCCTGGCAGAAGCAGGGATCAAGACTGCCAAATTCTAAACATGCTTCATTCAGTTCAAACGTACATGCGGCATAAACTGAGAGGTTATCTTGCTGCTATCTCATGAGACACCATCTAGCTAGTACCCATTTAAGGTCCGATGTTTATAATGGGAAACATAATATTTTCTAGTCTTCTCCCAAAATACTTTTCTGTTAAATAAAGACTGCATAATAGAGGATTCATCTGTACTGCTCAGACACATTTAAGGCTACGGCGATAGTTCCCAGTTCTAATGAACCATTCTTTTAAAACTCTCAGCCCCAAACCTCAACCACTTTAGGAAGCGATAAAGATCGCACATGTGCTAATGGACAGATTGTCAACTGTTCGCAGCCACACCGGTGGCCAGATTTTTAGATGAACTCTGTTCTGCTTTAGTCACCTACATAAGAGTTAGGTGCATGGTGGATATAAAAAAAAAGATTTTAAATTTAAATCAGATGTTTATTTGAATTAAATACTTTTTTAAGTAAGCCTATTTAAAAGTAAGTTTATAATTATTACACTCAATTAAATAAAAAAAGACCCAATATTAAGCAATACATGCTTACTACCAAGTTTTAAAGAAAGTCAAAGCACAGAACTAGTAGAAGTCACTGGCTAAGCACCTGGAACCAAAGTTAGCTGAATGCTAATTCAGATTTCTGCAGCAGTAGCCTCTTCTGCAAGCGCAGAGAGAATATTTTCTTTATTACTTTTATTCAAGTAGGTCAGTTCAATAACTTGTTCCTTCAAAGCTAAGAAGCCAACTGGGAGTTGAACAAGCAGGAAAGCTTTTTTTCCTCTTCCAATCAAGGAATAAAAATTTAGTTCTAAAAATCTCAAAAGGACATTGTGACCAGAAACAATCAGTTCAATTCACTAACTACAGATGATACTTCTTTGTTTAATAAATTAGTTAGTTTCCAATGTAAAATGAATTATTTGCATCAGTCTTCACTGTTGAGGATGTGAGGAAGATTCCCAAACCTGAGCCATTCTTTTTGGGTGACAGATCTGAGGAACTGTCCCAAATTGAGGTGTCATTAGAGGAGGGTTTGGAACAAATTGATATAACCAAACAATAATAAGTCTCCAGGACCTGACAGTATTCACCCAAGAGTTCTGAAGGAACTCAAATGTGAAATTGCAGGACTACTAACTGTTATCTGTAACCTATCATTTAAATCAGTTTCTATATCAAATGACTGGAGGATAGCTAATGTGATGCCAATTTTTAAAAAGGGCTCCAGAGGTAACCTTGACAACTACAGGCCAGTAAGCCTCACTTCAAGTATCGAGAAAATTGGTTGAAACTATCATAAATAACAAAATTGTCAGACACATAGATGAACATAATTTGTCATGAAATAGTCAATATGGTTTTTATAAAGGGAAATCACACCTCACTAATCTACTAGAATTCTTTGAGGGGGTCAACAAGCATGTGGATAAAAGAGATCCAGTGAATATAGTGTATTTAGATTTTCCGAAAGTCTTTGACAAGGTCCCTCACCAAAGGCTCTTAAGCAAAATAAGTAGTCATGGGATAAGAGGGAAGGTTCTCTCATGGATTGGTAACTGGTTAGAAGATAGGAAACAAAGGATAGGAATAAATGGTCAGTCTTCAGAATGGAGAGAGGTAAATAGTGGTGTGCCCCAGGGATCTATTTAACATATTGATAAACAATCTGGAAAAAGGGGTAAACAATGAGGTGGCAAAATTTGCAGAAGATACAAAACTACTCAAGATATTTAAGTCCCAGGTGGACTGCGAAGAGCTACAAAAGGATCTCACAAAACTGGGTGACTGAGCAACAAAATGGCCGATGAAATTTAATGTTGATAAATGCAAAGAAATGCACATTGGAAAACATAATCCTAACTATATATATACAATGATGGGATCTAAATTAGCTGTTAGCACTCAAGAAAGAGATCTTGGAGTCACTGTGGATAGTTCTCTGAAATCATCCACTCAATGTGCAGTGGCAGTCAAAAAAGTGAACAGAAAGCTGGGAATCATCAAGGGATAGATAATAAGACAGAAAATATCATATTGCCTCTATATAAATCCATGGTATGCCCACACCTTGAATACTGCGTGCAGATGCAGTCGCCCCATCTCAGAAAAGATATATTGGAATTGGAAAAGGTTCAGAAAAGGGCAACAAAAATAATTAGGGGTATAGAATGTCTTCCATATTAGAAGAGATTAATAAGGTTGGGACTTTTCAGCTTGGAAAAGAGGCGACTAAGCGGGGATATGATAGAGGTCTATAAAATCATGAGTGGTGTAGAGAAAGTAAATAAGGAAGTGTTCTTTACTCCTCATAATACAAGAACAAGGGGCCACCAAATGAAATTAATGGGTAGCAGGTTTAAAACAAACACAAGAAAGTATTTTTTCATGCAATGCACTGTCAGCCTCTGGAACTCCTTGCCAGAGGGTGTGATAAAGGCCATACTATAACAGGGTTCAAAAGGGAGCTAGATATAGTCATGGAGGATAGGTCCATCAATGGCTATTAGCCAGGATGGGCAGGAATGGTGTCCCTAGTCTCTGTTTGCCAGAAGCTGGGAATGGGAGACAGGGGATGGATCACTTGATGATAACCTGTCTGTTCATTCCCTTTGGGGCACCTGCCACTGGCCACTGTCAGAAGACAGGATACTGGGCTTGATGGACCTTTTGTCTGACCTAGTATGGCTGTTCTTATGTTCTTAAAACATTTGGAAAATTTGTTTCATTATGTATCTAGTAAATTTAAGCTAGTTTTGTTTAAAGAAAAAAAATTAAAATGCTATTTTTGTGCATTTTAATTGAGTTGAATTTCCATCCAAATAGATCTTGACACAAATCAGAAGTAAAAAAGTTAATCTAGTAAATAACAATTGCATCATTTTCTAATATAATAAAAAATGTAATTTAAACTACATAGTTGCTTAAATAAATGCAGATACATGGTTGGTTGTACCCACCTTTTTGAAATCCTCCCTGCAGCAGGTGTGGGTCAACCTGTGGAATACTTTTGCCAGAGGATGTTGTGAAGGCCAACACTATAACAGGGTTCATAAAAGACCTAGATAAATTCATGGAGGATAGATCCATCAATGGCTATTAACCAGGATGGGCAGGGATCATGTTCCTAACCTCAGTTTGCCAGAAGCTGGGCATGGGAGACAGGGAGTGGATCACTGGATAATTACCTTTTCTGTTCTCTCCCTCTGGGGCACCTGAAATTGGCCACTGTCGGAAAATAGGATACTGGGCTAATATTGGTCTGACCTACTATGGCTGTTCTTATGTACTAATTTCTTCAACTCCGCGACTCCCCTGCAGACTGTCAGTCTGCTTCTGCAGGTTTTCTGGGGCTTAGCTCTCCAGCCATTTCACACTACAAAATCCCTTCCAGGGTTCAACAAACTGAGACAGAAGAATTTCCTTACCCTTCAGGACCAAGTATAAATAAAAGTGTTTCTTGCCCTTTTGGCCTAAATTCCCTCTCCAGGAGTGGGTCAGCAGGGTTCCCTGTGAACTCCTGCCACGGATTCTGGCCAGCAATGAAACTTGGCCCAGCCTGGTTCCTTTAGTTGTGGCCCAAAGAGTATCCTTCCTCACTGCACTAGCTCCAGCCAGGAACTGACTTGACAATAGCAGGCACCTCCTTTCATTTTAGCCTGCTGGGCCTTGATTGGCTGTTGCTGGTCCCCAACCCTTCTAGCTACTGGAGGACCAGATCTCACTGGTTTCCAAAATGGCTGCTCCTAAGATGTCTTTCTAGGCAACCGGGAGGTCTAATTATTCCCTGCTCTTTTCCGTCTCTGAGAACTGATTCCTGGGGCAGGGTGCAGCAGACCAGTGGGGCCTCCAATAGGGGCTGTGAAGGCCTGGTAGCCCTCTCACATTATAGATATAGTATATCCCTCGAGTTCCACAAAAGCAGCAGCTAAATCAAGTGTGAAGGCTATATATAGTTGCAAAATCAACATGTTTTAATGATTACCAACAATGAGAATCAACCTTTCTTTAGGAAAAACTAAAAAAATACAAATAAAACATAAGATTAAAATCAATTATTTAAATCAAGGTTCCCCCCTGCTGATTTAAATCATGATTAAACTCAGTGATTACATCGCTTGCTTTCTGTCAATCCCCACATGCTAGATGGTGAGCAATCAGTAACTCCCATTTGCAACACCTAACACTAGAGTTTCAAATGAACTCATACACAGTGTGCAAAGTTTTTTGAAAACCCTAGCTACTTTAATGGAAACTGAGTATTTTCTAGAAACGATAAACAGCATAGTCAGCCTTCTCTAGGCCTTCTATTGGACATATCAGCATAGTGGTTTTTGAAACACATCTGACAGAATATAATATTTACTCTAAATATTCAGTTGGGAACAATCAGAAACTACTGCATGTTAAATATCAGTGCCTGATGAACCAGGATACTTTTCCTGGTATTTAGTAAAAGTCCACTGAAATAAAGAGGAACCTTTGTCCATCTGAAAGGTGAAACAACGTCACTGGTATTACAGTAGAAGGGAGGGATATGTGGCATGAGTTCTTTCGGGCGGGTTCATAACTTTAGTAGTATTGAAGGTTCTGCTCGCAAAGAAATCTACTTTAAAAACACACCCCTTTTTTTAGCAATAAGTGGCCATGATGAACTTGGAACACGGCCCTTCCCGCACCTGTAGGTAAATAGGACAATCCCAAGTCTGTCAACAAAAACCTGGCTCCTGCTTGGTGAATTGCATGTGAAGGGGATACTTGATAATTTCCTCCTTTAAGGGGCAGAGTCCAGGGGAAACCTGGTCTGCCAGGGACTGGGACAAAGCCCCGAGAGCCCAGATCTACCGCAGAGACACAAGACTTTGTGGACTCACTGTCTAGCTATGGAGAGCATACCCTGCTGCTTCGATGGAACAAGAGGGACACACCGCAAAGGAATCTCGAGGACTTTTCCTGATCCCAGCCTGGAGGTTTACTGAAATGAGGGATGAATCTGGCTTCTCTCAGGCACCAATCCCATTTGACCGCAGTGAGAGTTGACTGAATAAGAATGAGACCCTGGATTCCGCAAAGCCTTCAACGTCAAGGGTCTTAAGCATGTGGTTTTTACCTGCTAGTATGCGTCCTACTACACAAATACAGGGTTCACAATAAAAGGAATGTATTTCCACATAAAAATCATGGGCCAGACCAATTTTTCCAGAATACCGTTCAAAGTGGTGGGGGATATGATAGGGGTATATAAAATCATGAGTGAGGGGAGAAGTAGATAAGGAAAAATTATTTTACTTATTCCCATAATACAAGAAACTAGGGTCACCAAATGAAATTAATAGGCAGCAGGTTTAAACAAAATAAAGGAAGTCTCTTCACACAACGCACAGTCAACTGTGGAACTCCTTGCCTGGAGGAGGTTTGTGAAGGCTGGGACTATAACAGCGTTTAAAAAAGAAACTGGATAAATTCATGGAGGTTAAGTCCATAATGGCTATTAGCCCAGGATGGGGTAAGGAATGGTGTCCCTAGCCTCTGTTAGTCAGAGGGTGGAGATGGATGGCAGGAGAGAGATCACTTGATCATTACCTGTTAGGTTCACTCCCTCTGGGGCACCTGGCATTGGCCACTGTCGGTAGACAGATACTGGGCTGGATGGACCTTTGGTCTGACCTGGTACGGCCGTTCTTATGTTCTTATGTTCTAAAGTGTATTCATACAAGCAAATTGTAGAAGGTATTTTGTCAAACACTGGACTAAGTACTGAAGTTATGACAATGCCCACCGATTAAGGTGCCCATATGGGAATTAAAGTGGACCTCATTATATATGAGTTCTACAACCAATGGACAGTTACCAGTAATTTATTTTTATTGCTCCTTTGGCCAGGAATAACCATGTAATTTACCAAACAGTTTGGGGAAAACAAAGAAAACAGCTACTTAAAAAAATAAATAGAGGAATTACTGGGTTAGAGTCTCCGTAGGTAAATCTTGCAAGGAGGGAGAAGAGTCTGAAAACCCTCCGTAAACAAGCAACATTTACTGAGCCCACTGTGCAGAGGGCGTGTGGTGTCAAGTGAAAGAATGGGAAAGGATTATGCGGTGAACAGCATGCCATGCACAATCAGATTAATCTGTCAGTATTCATTTGGAATGAGACATTGTCCAAACCTCAACACTGGCACTAGGCGGGCAGAGAACAAGACAGATGCTATGAAAAGGGAGGATCTGGGATAGCAGAAAACAAGTGCTGCATTCTTCTTTTCATTTGCTGGTGTGCAAAGGAGCCTTGAGGGCCACATAACTCTGAGGTGCCATACGACGACTTTGTTGGTAAGATAGATACCGTGTGATCAGCATAGGAAACAACTGGCTGTAAGAAAGGTTGGTTAGAGCATTCTAGCTGAGCAATGAATTGCAGGAGGAGGCGGAGGGGGAAGGAGGAATGTCTGTTCCTTGGGGGTTAAATTCTATACTGGGAACGTTATGGATGAGACCAGACCCTCCCACAGGGAAGCAGTCTGGAGAGGAGACACCTCCATACTAGACCAATAACAGCAAGAACTCTGATGGGATCCAAACAGGTCTCTTTCCCTTCCTTCTGTAGGACACTGGGGCCGTTGTGCTGCAAAGGATCATGGGAATTAGTTCCCTATGTCTGGGAAATATTTCTATTCTCATTCAAGCCCCAGTACTATGTTGATAGGTAAAAAATAAATTTGTAGGACTCTTAATGGTCTAACTGGATTTTCATAGACATGGGGTCAAATCTGCCCTTGGCAACCTCAGTGAGGACTGAAAGACTTTGGCCTAACTGAAGTCATTGGTCTTAACACAGGTGTTTCAGTAAAATGTGGTGGCCTGTGTTTTGCATGGGGTCAGAGCAGGTGACTCTCTGGTTGCGTGAAACTATGTGAAACTACGAAGACAGCAAACTTACAGACATAACCAAGGGCCCATCACTGTGCAAATCCTGGAGGCACGGAGAGTTAAGCAGGAGCCCAAACTTACAGCAGAGCTGATCACGCATACCTAGCGGAAGAGGAGTGTAAAGCGTTTGTCTCTTTAAGAGGGATTGTCCTGTGGAGATTCTGCCATTGAAAAGCAAAAGTGGAGGAAGAGGAAAACTGGTTGAAACTATCAAGGGTCTAATCCTGCCTTAGGAGTTCGTTCAGCCCATAAGACTACATCTCTCACACTCATTTTCTTCTGGTCTTACCAGCAAATAAATTTGTCTCTCGATTGTACAGGACATGGAAAGGGTCAAGGATTCTCTTTTCTTCTGGCACAGTATTGAAGTCTCAGACATGCAAATATTTGATGGTGATAAACTGAAATTCAGACACCAATCTGGGTTTGAGGAGAGGCTGTGCTCCTCCTGCCTTGGATTCTGAATCAAGATTGTGAGACTGGGTCGTAGCTCAACAGAGCATCTTCAAGCAGTTCAATCGAGAAGCCTTGCGATGGAGCTGCAGTTGAAAGTTGAGTCTAAAGCACCTACCTTCTCACCCCGAGTATAAAGTAGTCTTGGCAGCCTTCCAGACCGTGCCCCCTCTGGAGATTACCTCAGTTTGAGCAGTCAGAGGGTTTCTCAGCAGGCAGAAATCCTTTTGCTAGCTACACCTGCCCAGAGCTTCCCCTGGCTGGGGAAGATTTCAGCATTTCTTTGCAGGACAACCCATTCCGTGCCCCTGCCACTCAGATACCAGCTCCGAGATGCCAGTTCCCATTATCAGGCATGCTCATTGATATCCTGAGAGGTTGGGAGAGAACCTGAAAAAAAACTCTGTATTGGCAAGAGAGCAGTTTGGTGGGACCAGAGGTGACAAAAACCACAGGAGTGTCAGAAGAAAGAAAGAGCTCCAAGTTGATTGTATTAAAATTGGTTGATTAAAAATTGCCACATTTTCTAGCAAAGAGCCTTTTATCCCACAGCATCCAGATCAGATTGCGACGGATGCAAACAAACAGGAAAGCAGGGAAGGCTCTGGGGTAACAGCGCTGCCATTGAAATGGGTGCCTTTGGTTGGTGATCTACAAAGCAGCCCTCGTTAACAGAAATGTCAGGGTTGTACACACTGGTGCCTTACATTCTTCCTTCCAGGGGAGGGCCAGGCGATAGAAAGAGCAATTGGCAAAGAGGTGGCTGAGGCTCCGTCTCACCCCTGAGCCCTTTCATGGGCTCACTCAGCCGCTTTGTTTAAAGTTTACTTAAGAGAGACTGGCAAACCAATTACGTTGTATAAGCTTCCCTGGCTGGATTCTACTCATGCAAGGGGCCGGCTACTCTTTGAGTGTCCCTCTAATGCTGCAGCTAATTTGCTACACAAAAAAAGAAAGGAGTGAGGACGGGGGAGAAGGGGCCAACATCCAGCCAAAATAAACGAGGTTATTATTGTGAAAAGCAGACAATGGGGCCAGGGGGAGGCTCAGCTGCTGTAATGATGTTGCGGACCAGCAGGACTTTGGAATGGGGCCAGCCGCTCTCAGTTGCAGCTACTTAATGATGTGGTTTTAAGGCAAGCCATTCACATGTCCTTCTGTGGGTGGGTGTACGGGTATTTGCTAGCTGCTCCATGCAGCACGCTGCTGTTTTTAAATGCTGCCAACTCTGTGGTCTTTTTGCCCTTACAATATTAACACAGCTGGGCCTAAATCATCCAAAGGGGCTTGTAGTTCTGGGTGTCTGGCTTGGGGCTCAGCACTTCCTGAAACATTGGCTCCTTGAAGGGGGTCTACCATTGTGCCCCCAAAAACTAAATACTTTGGGAAATGTAACCCATAGATTTTACATGTAGGGCCTCATCTTTCCTCTGCAGCCCTGGCTGGAGGGAACGAGAAGCAAGTGAGGAAGGAGCGGAAGGGAGCAGGCTGCCTCTATGCCATCATTCCCCACTCCTGATGACTACCTGCTGGGGCCTGCAGAGGTCTGAATCTATCGCTGGAGAAGGCGCAGGGAGAGGCCAGCCAAACGTTCATGACTTAGGTAGGTAAGTTAATGTGGAGCCTGCAAAGAGATTTTTTTCTCTCCTCTGCTGGAGGCTGTCCGTCTTACAGAGAACAGGAGTGGGATGTGGGGTATACGCAGCAGGGGATTTCCTAGCAGTGCAGATCCTCCAGGAATGACACTCAGGAAGCTAGAAAACAGTGTGGAGGCACAAAGCCTCTGCAGATCCAGTGCAAGCCGTATGGATCTCTCATAGAATGGGAAAGCCAAGCTCCACCTCCTAACGCCTCTGCTAGAAAAGGCAATTAATTCCACAAATGGAAACTCAGCCTCCTCTAGCCTATAAGGGAGAGATCCACACCAGGGACAACAGATCAACACAGGGGACAACAGATCTGAACAGGGGACAACAGATCCCTGAAACACAATCTAGTACTGTAAACAGGAACTCAGCGCCTCTAGCTCAGTGCAGCTGAAAATACCCCTTGTTTGTCTGATGAGATGACAAGATGAACTGCTATCCTAGGGGAGCACTGTAGGTGCCTGGTCTGTAGAGATTCCTTGCCTGCCAACCTACAGCAACTGCTGCTGCTTCCTTTTCCTCGAGAGAGAAAGTGGCTGCTGGATGTGTTTCAAGGAGCAAACTAATGAGAGAGAAGCATGAGCATAAGGAACTGCTGGGCTAGAAAATGATGCTTAGCCCTGCTGAGGGAACGTAGCACTGAGATGCAGAGAAAACGCCCAGAGATGGTGTATGGTTGGTACAGAGAGAACCAGTGGCAGAATAAACAAGTTGTTATTCAGCTGTAAATGTCGGCATTCTCTCACTTTCTCCTTCCAGCTCATATTTTCCTTTACCCCAACTATTTTTCTTTCTTTCCCTTCTGTATATTTTCCTCTCTTTCCCATTTTCTGTCTTATTCCACTCCTCCTCTCCCTCTTACCTGCTTCTGGTCCCCTGTTCCATTCCATCTTTGCTCCACATGATCTCCTCCCTTCCCTGGGCCTCTGATTCCAGCCACTTCCCTTCCCCTGCTCTCCTACAGATCTTCAATTCCCCATCTTCCTCTACAATCTCCCCCACATTCTGGTCAGCCAGAACTCAGCATGCCCAGTGCATCAAACACAGACCACATCATCACCAGATTAGAGCAAGAAAAGCACCTGGATCAAATTTAGATGCTGGTGGGTAGATGAAAATGTTACAAGGAAATGGCTAAACAATAAGGTCACCATCAACTACGGACGGTCAGGAATTTTTCAACAAAATGGAACCCAAACTGTTTGTGAATCAAGATCAGTTTCAAAAATTCTCCCAACTAAAAAAAAAATTGGATTTTTTTTTAAATTGACGTTTGCTAAATGAAAAATTCTCCTTTTCCATTTTGGAATGACTTTTCGTTTCTGAACTTAAATTGATTCGACTAAAAAAGTTAAAGAAAAAGGGTCAACATAAAAACTTTTCAATAAACAAAATATTTTGATGGACGCACACCATGTTTTGAGTTTTTCAGGTCACAAAAGTTTGAGATTTTGACTTTTCATCCTGATTAAAGTCAGAGCAAAATATTGAACTTTGAAAATATTCAAGGAACAGGGAAATGATTTCCCACCCAGTTCTACTATTAACAAAGGACATCTGCCCTCTGTGGTCAGGTGGGGTGCAAGCTAGAGGTCCTCCTGGAATGGTTTTGCAGGAGAGAGAAATGTCAAAGAAAAAGGAGTCAACAGTCACAGAGTGAGGACAGGAAGGTTCGAATGAAGATTTCAGTAGAAGTGGAGTTCTGGCCAGTCTTTTGCCCTCAGCAAAGACAAGAAGAGAGTGGGGGAGTCGCACAAAGCCATATTACAAAGGCAGCGCAGTTCCTTTGCAGCAAAACACCCGGAAAAATCAAGCTGCAAAATCAGAAAAGCCAGCTTCCCCTCTCCACTAGCTGGGATATGGCTTGCTCTCTAGAGCTGGCTACTTTCTTACCAGACTCCCCTGGCTGGAGAGTTGGGAGGGGAGAGCATTGCAGTTATGTTGGCTCTGGGAGTAGCCATTTGAGACCTGGCCAGCCAGAAAATCGTTCTGATTCAGGCTATGAGCTTGGGGGCTGGAGTATCTTGCTGGGGAGTCAGGAGTGGAAAGAGAGCTAATAGGTCCCCTACGACCTCAGTGGAAGACCGATCTGAATGTCAGAAATGCTGGTGGATGGACAGTGTCCTCTGATCATCTCCTGATTCGATGCCAGCTGAAAGAGTGAGATCAGGACCCCGAGTTCAGTGACAACGGCAGGCTGCCAAAAGCAAAGCAGTGCTGGAAACCTCCTCTGGGGACAGGAGAACTCAGCTGGAAGCAGGTGTCTCTCGCAGGCAAGTGCCACACAGTTGAGACACACATTTCCTAGGTGGTGATGCCAACAGATGTGTGTTGGCCAGTCACAACAGGGCAATGACCAGCTATGGGCATGAAGCAGCTCTCAGCTGCTCAGCAATTTCTGGCCTCCTGTCTTCACTGATCTGCCCTGGCTTGGGAGCCCTGCATACTGGCTGGGATGGGAAGATCCTTGGACGCATTTCTAAAGCCTAAGACAATCCTTGCCAAACGGAACAGCTGGCAACAGTCCTAGGCACCAGTCCTGCCCACTTCTTCCTGATTCTTCGGTCCTTCCCCATCTTTACCCCTTTCCTCTCATTTGCAGTCTTCCACCCAGATCTCAAAAACAGCTGCATGGATTTTATTCAGACTTTCAAGAATAATTCATGTTTGATCTCAGATCCAGCATGAAAAAATGTTAGCTTCAGGGACACTTGCAAAAGTTATAAATGCCTCAAAGTAAGTCCTTAAAAATAGAATGCCCAATTTAAATTGAACTGTAATCTCTCTGCATTTTCAATCTTGGGCTCAAGGGACTGCACGCAAACCAGCAGTGCTTCACTTTCCTGGTTCATACTGTAAGGACTAGAAATCATCAATTAAAAAAAAAGATCTATTGCTCAGTCAGGCTGTGTTTTTGCCCTCTTCACAAATACTGAGTCACACAGGTGCAATCTCAAGTAACGCCACTGTAATTCAACTCATGGAAGTAAGATCAGCACTTAGGTGCAATCAGTGACAAAACTGTGCGATCCTGGCTGAAAAGAAATGTGCTAATGATCAAATTCCATTTCTCTCCACAGGGCTGCAAGGTACACAAGTGAAATGATAAGCTTGAGGAGGAAGGGAGAGAAAAAAGGCAGCACCTTATAGCATAACAATAGAGAAGCTTGTCACAACATATAAAACCTCCACAACAGTCCACTGTCTCTTTGCTGGAGCACAACACTGCTAAAAGATGGTTGAACCAATCAGAAAGATTACGCTGGGAAAGGAAAAGACTATCACCAGAGAATCCCTCGCTATGAAAAAATTTGAAGGTAAATCCACCACCACCACAGAAGGTGGTGGAATTACCTAGGGAGGTGGTGGAATCTCCATCCTTAGAAGTTTTTAAGACCCAGCTCGACAAAGCCCTGGCTGGGATGATTTAGTTGGGGTTGGTCCTGCTTTGAGCAGGGGGTTGGACTAGATGACCTCCTGAGGTTTCTTCCAACCCTAATCTTCTATGATTCTATGAAGTTTCTATGAAGTCTAAGACACGAGGGTTAAGCTCATTGAGAGTCATCTCCAGAATCCTCCAAGATATGCAGCTGTTCCAAATATGAAAGAATGGGCCAGGCATTTCGCTTGAGAATTGATTTACCAGCTTTATGTAGCAAAATGTAGATGTTCAGCAGCCTGCTAGATGATCATGTAAATTTATTCTATCCATAATCAGGTACTTAGCCAGCCTAGAAATACCAAAAGCAGCCTCTTTCCCACAGGACCTTGGTTCTCTTTCTTCCAAGAGCTGCAGGCTGGCATGCAAGTTAAACAAAGTTCTTGAAACTTTTTTTTCAAATGTACAGAACAGATCAGGTCTGTCAAGGTATTATTCCCACTTTGAACTTTAGCATCCAGAAAGTGGGGACCTGTATGTACCCCTCTAAACTTAATTCCTAGCTTAGATCTGATAGCGCTGCCACCAATCAGAAATTCCAGTGTCTGGGACACTCCCTGTTTCCCCAAAATCTTCCCTGGAGGACCCAAGACCCAAACCCCTTGGGTATTAAAACAAAGGGAAATAAACCATTCCCTCTCCTTTCCCCACTCCCAGACTTTCCCTGAGAGATACACTGATCCAAACTCCTTGGATCCTAAAACAGAGAGGAATTAACCTTCCCCCCTCTTCTCTCCCCCCACCACTCCCTGGTGAGTTCAGACCCAATCCCCTTGAGTTTTACACAAGAAAAAAATCAATCAGGTTCTGAAAAAAAAAGCTTTTAATTAAAGAAAGAAAAAAGTAAAAATTATCTCTGTAAAATCAAGATGGAAAATGTTTACAGGGTCTTAGCTTATACATAGACTAGAGGTACTCCATGCCCCCTAGCCTAAGTTACAAGTTACAGCAAACAGAAGTAAAATATCCTTCCAGCAAAATACACATTTGCAAATTAAGAAAACAAACATAAAACTAAGTCGCCTTTTCTAGCCAGTACTTAGTATTCTGAACATGAGAGACTGTTTGAAAGAATGGAGACAGATCTGGTTGCACGTCTGGTCCCTCTTAGTCCCAAGAGAGAACAAAGAACAAAACAAACAGCACAAAACAAAGACTTCCTTCCACCAAGATGTGAAAGTATCTTCTCCCCCAATTGGTCCTTTGGTCAGGTGTCAGCCAGGTTCACTGAGCTTGTTAACCCTTTACAGGTAAAAGAGACATTAACCCTTAACTATCTGTTTATGACAAGGTCTCACTCTGTTTGAGTTCTAGGTGTTGGTCAGGTCTCCCCAGCATGCTGCCCCTAGACATAAATTATGAGGACCTCACCCTCACTGAGTCTGTCTCCCTCTGACTAGTAAGCTTCAAGCACTGCATGTAAGTGTTCAGTGAGATCAGTCAATTTGGTGCCAGCTGCTCACTGTACCGGGTCCTGGAATGATTAGTGCAGACTACAGCTACCTCTTTGGGTTTGCTATTCATCTTATTCCGTCTCAGGTGAGAGATCTAGGGGATTTGCTATAGAAGTTGCTGCTTCCTCAACTGACACTGGCAGTTTGCATGTTCTGTTCCCATGTGTGTAGCAGTCTTGTTCTCTCTACCTGCGCCTTTAGGGTAATTCTCCACTTACTCCACCATTCAATTCTAGAGTTGGTAGCTCCTCTCCTGTTGTATTTCCAAGTGTACAGTTGTGTTTTCAAGGGATTTAACTCACTCTATCTATTTTTTTTTTCTTTGGGAAAGTGCTGGCACCTACTCTGCCCCAGAGGGCAGCTTTTGGGTTCTCCCACAGGACCATCACTGCTACCTCCCCAGTTTTTTGCAAGAAATCTCAAGGAAACATTAGAGATGTACCTCTCCCACCAGAGAGCTGTTAAGCTGCTTTAGTTGAACATACAATGCACTGACAGGAGGATGGAGAAGTGGTGTTCTGTTACTGATTTAGGATCCTGAATGAGTTTTGTTGTTTCTTTCCAGTTTTGTGGGTCTCAGCATTTCTATCTCCATTTCAGTTTGGGGAGTGTGAGCTGCTGAGGAACAAGCCATCCATTTGAACCAAGCTCAAAAAACAATGCAAATTACTATTCAATCATTTCATTAAAGGACTGACACTTTCTCTTTACTGTTAGATCCTGCTCTTCCCCAAGAGAAGAGCCCAATTACCTTCCCATGGCTGCCAATCCTCTTCTCCCACACAATCCACCCTCACTGCCTCTCATTTATAAGAAGGAACTTTGAATACAGATGTCCTGTGGCCCAGACAACCACCACCGCCAAATGCTGCTCCCATTTAGACTTGAACATCCATCTTACTGGCTATAAGCAAGTACAGCCCAATGAGTTAAGAGGTGAGTCTTTCAGGGAGAAAGAACAGAGTTTCTTGGGTGGTTGGGTAGAGTGTAGAAGAGAGGCTCATTGGCTGGGGCCGAGGATAGTTCAGTGTTACAGTTTTGACATAAATGTAAATGGTTACTACTAATATACATGCTAGTAGCACCGAAAAGCCTCAGCTATGATCAGGGTCTGATTGCGCTAGGTGATGTACAAATGCAGGTAAGAGACAGTCCCAGCCTTGGAGAAATCACAATCTAAAAGACAGACAAAGGGGATGAGGTTGGGAAAGATACAAGCAAATCGCTACAGAGAAGCACTGACCCGCCCCAACGCAGATCTCCTCCCTCTACCCATACAAAACATTTCTCCCTGCTATTTTCTCCACTGCACTGACTCCCACAATGAAATTCAGAGCAGTGGGCAGGTAGCCATTGGATGTAAGCAGGAAAGAAGTCCAGTAGATCAGTGTGATTTACACCCATCTGGCATTCTGTGGGGATGCAGAATAAAGAATGTCGGCCATACTCAAACAATGGGGGATTCTATCCTGGGAAGCTATTACTCTAAAAAAGAGTTAGGGATTGTCGCGGATAACCAGCTGATCATGAACTCCCAGCGCAATGCTGCAGGCAAAAGAGCTAACACAATCATGGGATGTATAAACAGGGGAATCTTGGTTAGGTTATTTTACCTCTGTATTTGGCACTGGTGTAACCGCTGCTGGAAACTGGGTCCATTTCTGTACCCTCATGTAGAAGAATGCTGAAGAATGTTATTGGGGGCGATGCTATTAAGACAGCTAAGTTTTTATAGCCGCTCAGTGCTTTTGTCCTGGTGTTATCAGCACTAGCTCAGGACACCCCCTGGGGGGCAGCAGACCTCAATGTTACTCATAGAGAATGGGGCAGGGCACAGTTCAGTGACAGGTTCTCATCTGGTGGGGCAGGGCCCCCCTGGGGGGGCAGGATCCCATCCTGGGGGAGCAGAGGGTGGGGCAGTGACCCCTGGCAGGATCCCATTCAGTTAGTAGCAGAAGTCCCTGCAGGGTCCCTCTGGGGGATACAAAGGGTTAAGGCGGGCCCCCCGACATTTATACATCCTCAAACAAGGGTGGGGCATACCACCTTACATGCATCATGACATTTATTTGGCAACTCCCCTGGTTCCTGATAGCAGGGGTGGGGCATCTCTATTCATTGTTCTGTCAACCTTATCTTGGGGGAGATTGGGGTTTATCTGCTTGCCCTCTGAAATATATTCACTGAAATATCTAGTGCCTAGTACACTAGCAGCAACTTTGTCAGGTTTATGGACTGGACAGTGAACTTGTGAGTATCTGATTTATTACATGGCCTGACTTTGGTCACAACCTTTGGTTCAGATCTGAGGTCCTGCACCAAGCCCAGAGATCCAGGCCCTCTCTCTCAACTTCACCCCAGTTCAAGAGGATGTTGATAAATTGGAGGGGGTTCAGAAAAGAGCTGCAAGAATGAATAAAGGAATTAGAAACCTGATTTATAATAAAGACTCAAGAGCTCAATCTATTTACTTTAGAAGAGAAGGTTTAAGAGGGTGACTTGATTACAGTCTATAAGTACCTCTAGAGGGAACAAATATTTATAATGAGCTCTTCAATTAGCAAAAAAAAATCTAACACAATCCAATGGCTGAAAGTTTAAAGCTAGACAATTCAGACTGGAAACAAGGCATAAATATTAACAGTGAGAGTAAATTAACCACTGGAACACTTACCGAAGGGTCGTGGTGGATTCTCCATCACTGACCATTTTTTAATCAAGACTGGATGTTCTTCTAAAATATCTGCTCTAGGAACTACGCTGAAAGAACAAGACCACTGGAGCAGCTGGAGGTGGTGGGGTCTGAGGTGCTATTCTTTGTACGTGTCAGAATCTGGTGGGTGGCAATGTAGGCATGTTGGTGTCTGGAGACCTGGTTTTGGGGGAGAGGGAAATGTCAAGAAAAAGGAGTCAAAACAGTCACCAAGTGAGAGGATGGAAGGTGCAGATGAGGATTTCAGCAGAAGTGGAGTCATGGCTGTTGCTTCAATACTACAGCAATAGGGACCAGATAGAGACCAGATAGACAGAGTGACTCCAGTGCTGCTAACGCTATGTGGCTGAGATTAGAATCTGGCCCAGGGTGACCAAGAAGAAGAAGACAGATGAAGAAGAGACCAGAGCTTCAGCCATAGAGAAGTGTCTTGGGGCAGGATAGAGTCCTGCCAAGACAGAGATTTCTGATAGGTAGGAGTGGAGCTGTGGAAGGAGATGCTAAGATGCTTCTGTAGCTATGGATCTAGTCCAGGAGGCTGGAGCATCCCATAGCGTCAAAGGCTGAAATGAGACAGAAGATGGCGAGAGAAAAGTAGCAGAGAGTGGTAGAAGTAACTGAGCTGCTGATGTCCAGAGCAAGGAAAGGGAACAGTTCCACACAATTGGGAGGGATGATGTCGGAGAGAGGCAGTTTTTCTTATGGGAAGACATAATTGCAAGGATCCTGAGAGCCAAGGGACAGGACGAAGATGAAGGAAGGAAAATAAGACACACAGATTTGTGTATATGCAAACAAGGTGCCCCACAAATTAGGACACATTTTAGCCTAAAAGGAAGTCATGAATTCATTAAACCAAGCCAGGCAAGGCTGGGAAGGGAGAGCCTGAGAGCGCCCAGAGCAAAGAACCGAGTGTCAAGATGGGGATGAAGGAGAAAGGAGAAGCTACAACTGAGTAGATGCCATGAGAAGAGCAAACCAAGAGTGAACACCAGGAGCTCACTCCACTGACTGCGACTCATGTCCACTAATCGTTAGTATATACGGCTAGACTAGAACACGTCAACAAAACCAGGCCGTCTTGGTAATTCTCTGACCTACAGTACAGAGAATCTCATCCTAACTGAGACTAATGTTTATTGGAACCACTGATGCTGTGATGGAAGCCCATGTCACCCGCGCAGATACACACAAACGATGCTCTAATGATGGCTTTCTTCCAGACGATGTTTTTCAAAAATGTCAACATCATAAAGATCACATCAGTTCTGTTGCTAACCTCTCCATCAATCCTGCTTATTCAGGATTTTACGTTCCACCAGGAGAAAGCTGTGAAGGTACCACATGGTACATGTTAGCAAAGTGAAAGGCATGTTACACATCTGCTTTTCCGCTGTAGGAGATCACTTTGGGCTTGTCTCTATGGGAATTGTCACAACAAGTTGGGGGGAAAATCTACTATGTTCTGCCTGACATGCACTAACTGGCCACGTGAATTCTGCTACCCACGCACTAAAAAATTATTTTGTAAGTCAACAAGTGCCTAGATAGGCAACTGTTAGTGCACAGTAGCAGGGTCCACAAGCCAATTAGTGTGCGGCAGGCTAGCCTGCTGTAGATTACAACCCTGCTTGCTGCACACTAACTCTCCATACAGACAAGCCCTTAGGGCTCTGCCATACTAGCAGCACAACCCACACATCCCAACCCTTTATATCTGGACAAACAATTCCATTTTACTATCACGGCACTTGAAGTTAGGATTGCCCAGCTTACATTTGCTGTGCAACCTTATTTTGGTTCCCCCTTGTTCACGGTGTGTTTTATATTCCATCTTTAATTTTGGTGATCACATACTGGTTTTTTCCACAGACCCCTTCCTCCTTCAGTGCCAGAATGGACGGTGCTCACTCAATGGAGAGGCGACTGAATGTTCTGTTTTATCCCCATTATCCATGTTCGACCTCCAGGCCTTTTTTCTTTCATGCTATTCAAACCCCGACCTCTCAGACAAAATTCTTAATTTTTCATGGACTTTCTATGATGTGCAATCACTATAAGAATCTGAGTGCTTCACACACAGTCATTTAATTAATTTATCCAACACCCCTATGAGATGGGGGGAGGGTCTTATTTCCCCTTTGTGAAGATGTAAACTGAGGGTACAACTTTATGACAGACAAAGTACCGCCTAATTTTGGGTGACTAATTGAGACACCATTTTCCAGTGCAGCCTTCAACTGTCTTACCCCCAAGAACCATCCTTTTCTTCCTGCAGCCCCTGTCCTCAGTCTTACACCCTTGCCACCTCAGCACAAATGAGGCACAGAGTAGAATTATGATGTGCATTAACCATAGCACCTAGGGCCCTAGTCATGGACAGGACCCCACTGTGCTAGGCACTGCAGCCCCCACATTTTATAACTAAGTGTTATGTAAGAGACAATCGTTGGATATAGACAGACAGGAACAATGAGACAAATATTGGTCGACTTGACCGGCAGTGTCTCAGCACACACACAAGCCTAACTGCTGTCAATTTTTTTGTAACATGAGGGCAGAGTGAGTTTTGAGGAACTCTACAGACAACAGTCTCCTTCTTTGCAACACCTTGATTCATCCACTGATCAGAACCATCTCCTGTGCACTGATGAGGCAGGGGTCCTGTGCAAGAAACAGTATGGAATTCAAGACTGCACCATAACGATACTGGGGGACAAATTAAAGTTGGCAGGGCAAAACTTACCCTGTACATTTCTTGACTTCTGAGTGCATTGATATTCCACCACATGAACATCTTCCTGGGTCCTGTCACACAGACCTCTGCCACTTAGCTAATGAGTACCATACGCTGCTCACAGTGGCAGGCTGTCATCCCTCTG
>NC_066626.1:4544390-4598579 GCF_025201925.1 Gopherus flavomarginatus | reverse complement strand
CCTGGGCATAGCCAGGGACAGGGATGGACGAGAGAGGAGGCCGGAGGCCCAGTCCAGGGTGCTTTGACCTGGGGCATAGCCAGGACAGGGATGGACATGAGAGGAGGCCGGAGGCCCAGGCCAGGGTGCTCTGACCTGGGGCATAGCCAGGACAGGGATGGACGAGAGAGGAGGCCGGAGGCCCAGGCCAGGGTGCTTTGACCTGGGGCATAGCCAGGACAGGGATGGACATGAGAGGAGGCCGGAGGCCCAGGCCAGGGTGCTCTGACCTGGGGCATAGCCAGGACAGGGATGGACATGAGAGGAGGCCAGAGATGGCCTAATCTCCAACAGTGCTGCACACTGATTGGTTCCAATGCCAGCTGCTGGGCACTTCAATTTTGAAAGTCAGGCCACTTATTTAGATGCCTAAATATGAAGCTAGGAGTGTGCTTCAGGCCCCAGTTTGAACGCCCTGTCCACAGGTTATTGATCCCTCTGCCTGTGAACTGATGCTCACCACATACTGCTGTGATCCCTTCTAGCCCTCTTCTGGATTGTGTGCTGAAAGCCTCCCGCCCCTGCAAAGGACAAAGCCAAGGGTGCTTGTGTGCTGGGAGGCAGCCAGCTGAGACCATGGCACCACGGCAGACACATGGCTTAGCAATGAGCCTTGCGCTCCACCCAGGAGCGGCCAGGTCCTGCACACCACCCTGAAGGATCCCTCCAGCTGACCAAGGAGGGGTGCTCATGGACTGTCAGGGGAAATCCCACAGAATCACAGAAGTCAGAAACAAAAACGACCTTTTAGGATCATCCCTCTGCACACTGAGGGCCAGGGCAGGATTCCTTTGCAGTCTATTTCCTGAGGCTTAGTCCAATTCAGATTTAAATCCCTCTAGGGATGGGGCTCCTACCCCTTCCGTGAGGAGAACGATTCCACAACCTAATACAGTGTGATTACAATCCGAGATCTGGGACTCTTTAAATATAGAGCCCCATCGTCTTACATTCCAAGGAAGGCTACTGAGGCCCAGAGTCAGCAGCGGATCCTCCAGAAAGCACCTTCCCCACGGAAGCTAAGTCCAGTGGTTCCCACTACTCTGACCTCCCTTCCCTGCAGACAGCATCCATCTGTCCTGCTGCTGCTGGCTGCAGTGCTGGTCACTTCACTCAGCAGGCAGGCACCAGGTGCGGGGGAAGATGCTGTACTCTTTTGGGGAAGAGTTGAGCATGCGGTTGAGGTTGCGGGCCAGCAGGTCCTTCCGGCAGATCTCTGTCATCCCCGGGAAATGGTTGATTTTCTGAAACAATGTGTAGCAGAAAGGAGAAGTCGGCAAAAGGAGCAGAAGTGATAACCCTCCAGAGCCAATGTGAGTCAGTTCAGGGAAGAACAGGACAGGAAGACAGCTGCTCTGCTAGGTGTGCTTGCTCTGAGCCCCATCAGTGGGAGGTGAGTTCACTCTTCTCTCAAACCTGTGGCTTCCCCTCTCCAAGAACAGCATGATTCACGGAGAGGAGCAGCTGATGAACAAGAACCATGTGCTGAACAAGGACTCAGCAACAGAGAGGATGGCAGCTCTCCAGCTGTCCTTCAACCTGTGGCTGATGGCTCCACCTCAGGGGTACTAATGGGGTAAAGGCTCAGAGTGCTGCAGGGATCCTGCTCTCCCTGGTACAGACATTGACAGGCTGTGGGGATTGTCCCATAGGTAACAGAAGAGTAGCACCGATGCTGACCTTGGATACTCTACTTCACGGCACCGCATGACATCCAACCAACTCCTCCCTTCCTCGTCCTTGCCTGAGCAACTCCCACTCGCGGCCTGTCCATGGAGGGGTCTTTACCTGAAACCTCTTCATTTCCATGACGCGCTCCAGAGAGACCGAGCAGTCAGTCCAGTACACCGTCCACTCCTCATCCTCCCCCACTTCTTTTAGACCACAGTGTCGGGCAGCACGCCTCACTGTAGCAAAGCAAGCACATGGCAAGAGGCATCTCCAAGTGGGATCGGGAGATGGGCCCCAAGCGTTCACACATCTCTCAGCTGAAGTAGATGGGAAGAGACAGGCAAAGGAAAGAACACCCCAGGACTTCCACCTACACCTCCAAAGGGGAGAAAGACCCGGTGGGATCCTGGGGAAAGCAGCAGGAACATACACCTCCCTTAGCTGAACTGTCCACTGGATCTCACTCCTGGACTAATGAAATACGTCAACCCTGGAAGCGCATTTGTCTGGCGGTCCCAGGAAAGGGGCAGGGGCCTGACCCCAGCTCTTTGGAGATACCCAGTTCACCTCAGCTTCTTAGAAGGTGCCCATCATCATAGTATCTGGCAGCTCCCGGGGGGAGGTATCCAGTGTCCATCATTCCATCTAGAAACTCTGTGGTCTCTCCACAGCAGATGAGACTGTAACTTTCAGTATAGCAATTGTGCTCCATAATATGGAACTTGTGTATAATTGGCATTAACCAATACCTGCCAATAGCCACCTGGACAGAGATGCTGTCATATGTATTCTAATATCGCTCCCTCCCACAGAGAGGAGTAAGGTGAGAATCCTAAACCACCTGCCCAAAGTTCATTCCTGGAGGCATTGGCAGGAGGGGAGGGGTCTCCTGCACAGATCCAGCCCAGGCAAGTAATATATGCAAATCACTGCCATCCCAGGCTGCTCAGTGTCCTACTGTAAGTGAAAGGAGTGCATAGTTTTCAGTGCACGAGTGTCAACACTGCAAACACCTGCCTCACAACTGGCAGTACCTGAGCCCCTGTTGCCAATCTTGATAGAGAATGTGCTATGGAGACTAAACTCCCTTCTCATCCCTAGAGGGGTGAGGCTCTCCAGACCAGGGGTGAGTGAGACGCACTGGCAGGGGCAGTGTGGGTGGGAAGCTCCCAGTGCTGTGACCAGAGCTGCACCCACTAAGTGCAGAGAGAGCTTCAGCCCAAAGTCTGGGCAAGCTGGCCCAGGGCAAAAGTCACCTCCAAAACAGCAATCAATCCATTAAAGCCATTGCACAGCCCAAACCCAGTGCTAACAGCCTTCTCCAGCCAGGTGTGGGGGCTCCACAGCACTTGCCACAGTGAGATATGGTCTGAACAGGAGTCCTGGCTTGCCTTCAACTCACCGCTCTCATACTTGCAGTTGGTCAGGTTGATAGACAGCAGCCTGGAATGGAGAGAGAGGAGAAAGCAGTGGCTCAGCGCAGACATGCCCTGGTTACCAGAGTGGGCAGGCTGCAGGGAGCTATTCCTAGCCAGCTTTACTGAAGGGCCCTGTCATAAACAGATAAGAAAAGTTAATAGAACAGAAGTGCTTCATATCTCTTTGCCTGGAAAGGGTTAACAAGAACAGTGAGCCTGGCTGTCACCTGACCGGAGGGCCAATCAGAGGACAGGATACTTTCAAATCTTGAGGGAGGGAAGTTTTTGCGTGTGCTGTTAGTGTTTGGTTGTTGTTCACTCTGGGGGCTCAGAGGGACCAGACATGCAACCAGGTTTCTCTTCAATCTCTCCAATACAGGCTCTTATAAGGTCAGACTAGTGAGTACTAGGTAGATAAGGCGAGTTAGGCTTATGGTTGTTTTCTTTATTTGCAAATGTGTATTTGGCTGGAAGAAGTTCAAATTTGTATTTTGCTGAAAGGATTTTAATTTGTACTTGTATACTTAGGCTGGGAGGGTGTTCCCAGCGTCTATAGCTGAAAGACCCAGTACATATTCCATCTTCAATTTACAAGATCATTTTTACTGTTTTTCTTTCTTTAATTAAAGCTTTTCTTGTTTAAGAACCTAATTGTTTTTTTTAATTCTGGTGAGATCCCAGGGGACTGGGTCTGGATTCACCAGGGAATTGGTGGGGAGAAAGGAGGGAAGAGGGAGAGAGAGGCTGATTTCTCTCTGTGCCAGGATTACTTTCTCTCAGGAAGAATCTGGGAGGGGAAGAGAGAAGGAGGGGGGAAGGCGCATTTTCCTCTCTGTTTCAGGATTCAAGGGGTTTGAATCACAGTGATCTTCCAGGGTAACCCAGGGAGGGGAAGCCTGGGAGGGGCAACAGTGAGGGAAAGGGTTTACTTTCCTTGTGTTGAGATCCAGAGGATCTGGGTCTTGGAGGTCCCCAGGCAAGGTTTTTTGGGGGACCAGAGTGTACCGGGCACTGGATTTCCTGGTTGGTGGCAACGCTACAGGTTCTAAGCTGGTAACTGAGCTTAGAGGAATTCATGCTGGTACTCCATCTTTTGGACGCTAAGGTTCAGAGTGGGGAATTGTACCATGACAGGCCCCATCCCTTGTCCTCCTAGGCTGGGCAGCCCCTGTGCTGCCATTAGATGGCAGCTCCCAGGCCAGCTAGGATGATAGAACTAAAGAAACATTTTGCAGATTTTGTTTTGTGAATTCTAGATCCCAGAGACATGATGTCATCACAGCCCAAACTTCCCTACTATGTGCATTTGGTTTCCCATACACAGCGACTTGTGCAACCATGGTGACTGAACAATGTCTATCTGCACAGGAGCACTCAACAAACCTGCTCTGGTCCCAGCACAGGGCGGACAGGCCTGGAGCAAGGAATGGAAGGTGGATTCCCATTTGGAATTTCTCATTAGGGGAATCTGAGTGACTCGAGATTCCTTCTCTGATTTTGAACATCCTCCAAATACCCTAATAAGTTCCAGGCCCCAAAATTCAGAGCTGCCCATTATTCATTCTACTTTTGTCTGACCTTTTTTGAAGGGTGTTTGATGGTAAGTGGCTGAGACCTGGCACACATGTTCTCCCTGGCCACTACTCACCAAATGCTTGTTTTTCATATGAATAAACAAGCTAACTGAACATTTCTGACAAGGGATAATATCTGTTTCTCCCTTTGCATTTGAGGACAGAAGTTCTAGAATAAATTAGGTAAAAATTGTTCCCTGATGCCCCAGTGGTAATGCCCCAAACTTTGCCCACTTCAGACTCAGATTTCAGAACTGCTTGTGCAAAACACATCGGCATAATTCATGCGTACCAATTGTCAGTCAAGCAGGTAACTGGTTAGTTGTTCATACACTTCTGTGTGCACCATTTTTGCAATCTGGCCTTTTGATGTGCATAAATAGAGCAGATTGCAACTGCCCTCATCTTCAGCATAGAGGTGGCAGCCAGAGCCTTGACAGGTCACAACATGCATGCAATGGTCCATCCAGAGCTGACTGGATGCAGATCCATCACACAGGCTTCCCAAAGAAGGAAACAACAATTCCCATCAACCCCCTCCCACTGCACTTCCCTTTCCCCTAGGCAGGTCCTGAACCAGGATGTTGCCAGGTTCTGTTTTGGAATGGGAGCTGCACAGCAGCAGGAGAGAAGCCCCAGACTCTGTGGACAGAGACGTGTGTGGAACAGTCAGACTGCCAGATGATACACCTGTGTGCAGGTCTGTATGGTACTCATGGAGGAACAGCAGCTGGGCAGGAACCCAGGGCACTGGAGCCCCAGTAAGAGCCACTAACTGAGCTTGACTTGGAACCCTGCAAACACCTATTTGACTGAACAGAGACTGGACTCTAGGGGGCACCCCACAGGCATTAAGTTGGAGTCATGAATCAGCATTCATGATGCACTCCCCGTCAGTACCCAGCCCAAGCCAGGGAAGCTAATGATCCAATCAGTGGCCCAAACTGATGATGAGTGCTGGTCATGGGCCACCTGAGACATGTTGTGCATATGCTAAGAAGAAGATAGAAATGTGGGGTTGGAGCCAACCTCAAACAGTCATCTAGTCCAACCCCTTGTGCTGAGGCAGGACCAAGTAAACTTAGACCAGCCCTGACAGGTGTTTGTCCAACCTGCTCTTCAAAGCCTCCAGTGATGGAGATTCTACAACCTCCCTTGGAAGCCTGATCTGGAGCTTAACTACCCTTATAGTTAGAAAGTTTTTCCTAATATCTACCATAAATCTCCCTGGCTGCAGATTAAGCCCATTATTTCTTGTCCTATCTCCAGTGAACATGGAGAACAATTGATCATCATCCTCTTTATAACAGCTCTTAACATAATTGAAGCCTGTGATCAGATCCCCCCCCCCCACACACACACACACTCTCTCTCTCTCCTTTTCTCAGGACTAAACATACATTGTTTAACCTTTCCCCATAGGTCAGTTTTTCTAAACCTTTTATCACTTTTGTTGCTCTCCTGTGGAGTCATTCCAACTTGTCCACTTCTTTCTTAATGTTTGGGGCCCAGAACTGGACACAGTGCTCCAGCTGAGGCCTCAACAGTGCTGAGCAGAGAAAGTGAACTAACATAAACTAACTGCTGCACACAATTACCTCGTGTGTCTTACTGTCATACTGATGAGTCTTGACGCCTGACTGGACAGCCCCAGGGCCCAAACAAGACCCGCTACCAGACACTTTGCATTCTAATGGCCCAAGTCTCTATAGATAGCGTATCTGCAAACTTTCCTGCCAGCCCTAGAAACATACCCTTTCACATTAGCCATGTCGGACCACCAGGGCTAGTGCCTACAAGGCCCAGATGCTGAAGTATCTACAGTGTTTGCCTCTGAGCTGTGGTACATCTGGCACCCGACTGGAAGCCTAGGGGTGTGGGGCACTGGGCAGCCACAGTAATGACACCTGAAAAGGTAACATTCTCAGCATGTCACATTCCAGCCTGAGATAAGGGGCCTTTGAGTGCCCCTGAAACAGTCAATCAAAACGCAATGGGCAGCTGGCCACACAGCCTCTGATGGCTCCTCTTTGGGTTCAGTGGACAGTGAGGTCTGGTAGGCCTAGACGACAGCCTGAGGAACACAAGAAAGTAGAAGGCAGAGGAGGTCGATCAGGAAACTCACCTGTGTTTTCTCTTTTTCTTTCTTGGAGTGGTCTCTGCTTCATAGTCTTCTGCCATTTGTTCTTCCAGATCGATCAGTGAGACCGTCGCCAGATCACTTTTCCCACCTGAACTGTGTTTACTCTTGTGCCCTAGGCATGTGTCCTCTGTCTCAAAAGCTCCCTCCTGAAGTGTGCCATCCTGCCGCATATCTTTACTTCCTCCACCCAGTCTCTTAATGTGTTCATTTGCAAACTCTTCTTCCTCCTCCTCCTCTTCCTCAGTATCATTCTCTGATTCGCTGCTGTCATTGGAGTTCATCTTCATTCTGTTAGCTGCTCTTACAAGTTGCATATGAAGGAACTAGTCAGTATGTCATGTGCAAGACAACCTGAACTACAGCTTGTACCAGCGCCAGCTAACATCAGAGTGTCCCAACCCCAGCCAAGGCCCAGGCATAGGCAAGTCCTTTCTCTTTACCTGTCTGCCCTTTTCTCCTGGCCTACCCTGGCAATGACCCAGGGAGTCAGCCTTGTCTCTCTCTGCCCTGGTTCCCCAGCAAGCCTTCCACCCACAGCAGCTGTTCTTTTTCCCTTTCCTTTTGCTCTATGCCAGGTAACAGAGGTCACACTGAAGATCAGATTAGACTCTTTCAGGAGCTCTACCTGGGGCTATTTCTAGGGAAGACTCACCTGTGTGATTAATCTAACAAGCAGCCCCAGGAGACCTTTCTAGCTCCACAACAGAGCTCCTGTACCTCCAAAATACCTAAGAGGCTTGACGCTTGACTGTGTTGTCCCTCTCTTTAGAAACTACTGCATGTAGGCAGCGTATAGGGCAAAGGGTGACCCTTTATACCAGGGTTTCTCAAACAGGGGTCGCCACTTCTGTAGGGAAAGCCCCTGGTGGGCCAGGCCAGTGAGTTTACCTGCCCCATCTGCAGGTCCGGCCGATCACGGCTCCCACTGGCCATGGATCACTGCTCCAGGCCAATGGGAGCTGCAGGAAGCAGCATGGGCTGAGGGATGTACAGGCTGCTGCTTCCAGCAGCTCCCATTGGCCCGGAGTAGCGAACTGCGGCCAGTGGGAGCTGCAATTGGCCGGAGCCACGGACGGGGCAGGTAAACATGCCGGCCGGGCCCACCAGGGGCTTTCTCTACACAAGCGGTGACCCATTTGAGAAACCCTGCTTAATACCGTGTCACTAATTATTTTTATACACCGTTAAATTGCCACACACAAACTGACAGGCTTAGAGTCATGTCGTCTAACGTTTGGCCCCCATTGCCCTCCCAGTTAACAGTTTTTGGCACAATAGCTTTCCAGTGCAAACATCTGCGCCAGTCACCGTCCATTCTTCTACAGCTTCCATGGCTCCACACTCGCACTCACTCCCTTGGATGAGGGATGTGTCTACCCACAGCCACCTGATCTTTACTTTCCCCTTTTTCAGGAAGTTTCCTAAGATCCCAAGAATACCGCTGAATGCTTAGCCAGATGCACTGTCGGATGGGAATGTGTTATGGTCAGTGAGCTGCTGCTTGGACAAGCCACACATGCAAGTCCCAGCCCCACCCTCCATTCAAGTCCAAGGTAATTGGAATGATTTATGTGGAAATAAACGACCTTTATAATGACCAGCAATGCCTATGAGGCCAGTCTGGCATGGTGTGATATGGGGCTCTGAGTTCAGGTTATGCTTACACATAAGCATCTTTAACATATCTGGGAGTGTAGTGGTGCACACAAGCCAGCTTACTGCACTGTTCACTGGCAGAAGGTCAGTGGGGATTTAGGACAAGGCTGACTGCTTGCAGCTCCTTATACTTAGAATGCCACCATGTGCTGGCTGACAGGCAGCAATGTCAGTCACGGGCAAGGAAAATCTGCCATTACATTAGCCTGGGCATGCACAAAGGAAACAGTGTAACAGAGGGTTATGAGGCCTATGCTGTCACTTGAACACGGTTCGTAGGTACGACAGCAATGGGCACCCTGGAAATATAACAGAAAGACAGACTGGCTTCCCTCTGCAGCACCCTGGGACTATGCAGGTACTTTCTCTGTGATGGGCCAGCAGCCAGTCCTAATGCACCCCAGGCCTCGCTTGTCATACGGAAGGTAACTGCACAGCCCAGTGTGCTTCCTAGAACTATATGACGGAGCCACTGGAGGGCGCCCCAGCCTCCCAGGTGAGGCAGAAGGGTGTGCCAGGTGTATGGGTAAGGCCTAACATCAGTGACCAGCAGCACCACAGGAGACTGACTGCTAGGACAGCCCAGGAGTGTGGCTCCAGCTGGGCAGTGGGCCACGGAAGCAGGGCCAGGTCCCCTCATCAAGGCCCATCACCACTCCTACTCCTCCCTGAGATGATCCACCGCACCCAGAAGGGAGATCTAACTCCTGCAATGCCCTGCCCCCCATCCCCTGCTCCCCCAGGATGGGCTCCTCCCCCCAGGGGGCCCTGCCCCTTCCCCTGCTCCCCCAAGGATAGAGTCATCCCACCCCAGGGAGGGGCCCTGCCCCACCCCCTGCTCCACCAGGATGGGATCCTGCCCCCCCCCCGGGCAGCCCTGCCCCACCCTCTGCTCCCCCAGGATGCGATCCTGCCCCCCCAGGGGGCCCTGCCCCACCCTCTGCTCTCCGAGGATGCGATCCTGCCCCCCCAGGGGGGCCCTGCCCCACCCTCTGCTCCCCCAGGATGGGACCCTGCCCCCCAGGGGGGCCCTGCCCCACCCTCTGCTCCCCCAGGATGGGATCCTGCCCCCCCAGGGGGCCCTGCCCCACTCTCTGCTCCCCCAGGATGGGATCCTGCCCCCCCAGGGGGCCCTGCCCAAGGGGAGCTGCTCCGCCCCTGCTCTCTCCTCCCTCCGTCCCCCAAGGGTGGGACCTGCCCAAGGCGTCGTCCCTGTTCGGCCCCGCCCGGTTTCCAGGCCGCATCCGGGCGGGGCGAGGGCCCCCTGGGGCAACCGCGCCTCCTCCGGCTCCCACAGGCCCTGACGCTGTCTCCATGGCGACGAAAGACCCCGCCCCTATTGGGTAACCAGCACTGGGGGCGGGGTCAGAACACAGCCCGCCACCCCACGCTACAGAGAGGGAGCCGCCGGTCACGTGATCGATTGGCTGGCCTGGCTCCGATAGGCTCCAGGGGAAGGTGAACTGGCCTTTGATTGGCTGAGGTAAGGGGGCAACGCTTAAGGGCGGAAATAACAGCTCCCAGCATGCCTTGCAGCAAGGAATGGTCTGTTTTCAGAAGGGAGACTGGTGACTAGTGAGGCCCCCCAAGGATCTGTCCTGGGACCAGCGCTGTGCAGCACACCCAGCAATAACCTGGGCAAGGGGGTAAACAGTGAGGTGGCAACCTTTGCAGGCGACACAAAATCACTCAGGCTAGTTAAGCCCAATGCCGATTATCGCACAAAACTGGGTGAGGAGCAAGAAAACGGCAGATGAAATGCAATGGTGATAAATGCAAAGTAATGCACATTAGAAAATACAATCCCAACTATACAGATAAAATGATGGAGTCTCAATTAGCTGTTACTGCTCTGCAAGGAGAGGCCTGGACTTGACATAATTTATAGCCGCCTTGTGTATGGACTTAGCATAATAACGAGAGAGAGCGAGAGCGAGCTTGGAGTCATTGTGGATAGTTTCCTGACGACATCCACTCAATGTGAAGCAGCCGTCAAAAAAGCAAACAGAATATTGGGAATCATTAGGAGAGGAATATCTCTAGCTAAATCCATGGTATGCCCACATTTCAAACAGGGTGTACAGTTCTGGTCGCCCCATCTCAAAAAAAGATACCTTAGAATTGGAAAAGGTTCAGAGAAGGGCAACAAAAATGATTAGGGGGATGGAACAGCTTCTGTATGAGGAGAGATTGAAAAGACTGCGACTATTTGCCTTCTAAAAGAGACGGATAATGGGGGATATGATAGACTTCCACCACCCCCTGCAACACGCCTGCAATCTCTTGGAACCTCGACCCCTGTCAACACCTCCAGCATGCCCCCAGCCACTGGCAGCCCCAACCCCCACAGTGCCCCCCCCAACATGTCCCCCTCCTGCACCGCCCCATAAAATGTGGTGGTGTCCCTAGATCTGCAGCTTTTTCAGTAAAAATCTTCAGCTGAAATTTCACCTAGTTTTAGTGTGAGTGGGTTTCTATTGAAACACCAGGAAAATGTCAAAGGCAGGTTTGCTGATCACATTGGGGAGGCTAGATGAGGTGCTGTGATTAGACTGAGTGGAGCGATATAATGGGCAGAGCTGCTGGGAGTCTGGGAAGATAGCCTTTTAAATGTCATCTGTTGGAGGCTCCATTGTCATACGTCCTCTGTCCTCCGTCCCAAACAGGGCAGAACAGAGTGTTACGTCTGTTTTTCTGACACCCAGACGTGCTTCTTAGGTTGGTGCCTAAAGACCCAGCTCTGAAGAGCAGCATCAGACAAGGCCCAGCTTTTAAAATGGGCACATCAGCCTGCACAGCTTGCGCTACCTTAACCAGACTTTTTCGTATCTCAGTTGTCAATCCTGTGCCTGAGCTGAGAAACCAAACTAACCCCGTGCTCACGGGCTGTAAAGTTGGGGTCTGTTGGGTCATATTCCATTAGCCGCCAGAGCTGCCAGCTGGAGCCCCTAACCCTGCCTCCTGAGTGACGTCCTGCTGCTTCTCTGCTTGGCCTGAGCGCTTAAGCAAAACCAAACTTCACACTAGCGTAGCTCCGCTGACTTCAGCAGAGACACTCCTGCTACAAAGGAGACGCAGATCAGGCCCTTTGCGTTACACCAAAGGATTTGGTCATTGCTGCCACTCACTCACATCCCACAGTGGTCATGGATTCCCTGATGTCATTTTCACATAGCGGAAGGCTGTGCTTGATTTTCCCATGGCCGTGCTCCCCAGCAGAACCACCTTGGAGATGTAGGCTTGCTCCGTGGACGGCCTCCCTGCCCCCACCTGCTGCGTTCTCCTCGGGGCCATATTCTGCAACGAAGAGAGAACCCTGTTCAAAAGGCATTGATAGTGCGCTCCAGGGACCTCGGATGATTAGCTGCGTGCACTCTAAAGAGTTAGGCCCCAGGCCTCGATTTCCCACTCAGCACAGCTGGAGACGTGGCTCCAGTTTAATCCTTCCTGCACCCCTGTTCCAATCAATCAAGCTCAACATGCTTAAAAGAATCATAATGGGTATCTAACCCTATGGGTACATGTACAGTAAAGGGGGGCTGTAACGGCATAGCTCTGTCGGTGTATAGGCCAGTATAACGCAGTGGTATAGACACAGCCAACACCAACAGAAATGGGGTTTTCATTAGTGTAGGACACCACTTCCCCATCAGACAGGCGCTTCAGCGACGGAAGCATTCTTCTGTTAACACAGCTGCATCCACCGTGTTGGTTAGGTTGCCATGGCGATGTCACGCAGGAGTGTGGCCTACCACAGGGCAACGTGCTGACCTAACTTAGGTGTGAACCAAGTCTAATCCATAGACTCATCAACAGCCTGAGCTGCTGTGACCACAGTCACAATGTCAGGTGGCCTCACGTAGCAGCACTGTGAACTCCATAGTCCCTATCCTAAATACTGGTCATAGCGCTCCAACATGTTTTTCCCCTCCCACCAAATACCTGACCTCCTGAGAGAGCTCTTCTGTCAATACGCTAGCTTGGGCTCTTGGAGCAAACTTGATACAGGTGGTCCCAAAGCTTCCAGTGCTAGGCTCACAAGGGGCAGTCCGGATGCACAGCCATGAATCAGTCGGACATTTTCCTTGCCAAGAAACCTCACTGGCCCTATACCTGTGGTTCTCAGGAGTCTCAAAGGCCAGGTGAGGTTGGCTATGGTGGGAGGCTAGGGGGAAAAACCCATCAGTGGCTGAATTTTTAACCCTAGCAAATAGCTTCTCCTGAAGTCAATTTCTCGTGCTTGGTGTTATGAAGATGGGCCACATTTTCAAGGCTATATTCAGTCTCTGGTCTGGCTCAGCTCAGTGCAGCAACTGAGTGTGTGGGGGAGAGGTGTGCAAAGAGGTCGTTTCTGCAGCTGGGGGTCCTGTTCTGCACTTTAGGAGGTACTGGGGTTGGATGGAGGCAGCTGTGAAGGAGCAGGACAGTATCTCTGGAGAGCTGCAATGCCCATGGTATCTCAGGAGAAAAGTAGCCTTTAAATGGACTCCCTGAAGCCAGGGAAGCTACACTAAATTCTCATAGAGACTGATCCTAAGAAGAAAGTTCTGAAAGTGAGCAGCGAAGTGGCAGTGATACTAAGAGGGTAATAGGGGTCTCCCTGAATCCACATGGCCTTAGAGCACAGAGAACAGCACTGCTGCGTCCAGAGAGGTGGCTCAGAAGTAGCCCAGGTTAAGTGCCAGCCATGTGACAGCCTCAGCTTCCATCATCTGGTGAAATGAGTCATCCTGCACCTAGGAAACCCGAGTCTGTAACAAATCTGTGGCTAAGCAGGACTTCACAGTTGTCATTTTGCTGCTCACCATGAACAATCAGAACTTTGCAGTGACAGAGCTAAGATCTTCCAGGTTCAGAAGCCCAGCCCCTCACCACTCAGGCTACAGGAGAATCCCCATCAGCTGTCAGCAGTACTGGGGTCATGACACATGACTGAACAGTTCTAATGCCATCCAGAAGAAGGCAGCAGTGCCCCCCACATACACATGCCTGCCCACTGCAATGCTAAACTTCTGTTCCCAAATCCAGCTGCAATGGAGCCATTATAGCTTTGAGAGAAATCAGCCCAAGCGTTTATAAACCCTATAGCCTGAAGCCATTGATAGTAGGGAGCTCGCTACTGACCCTATTGATGAACAGGGAGAAGAGCAACCTAGAGCGGGTTTGGAATGCAGGATGGATGGATGGAGGTATCATAGGGAAGGGAGCTCTCTGCTGGCATCTGTCCAAGGGGCCAGGACTCATTTCCATTTCTGGTATGTGATTGTTCCAGTCATTCTGGGCAAAAGTTCGGTACAGTTTTAACTTTGGGGCTGATGAAGCTTTATTAGCCCCGTGGGGAAAATAAAGGATCAGAGAACTGAATCCAGTGTATGTGGGATGGCAGCCTGGCATGCTAGGGTGCAAGAGCCCGGTAACAACTCCCGCAGGAAAGGATCTGCTTGGTAGTGAGGGTTGTTTTAGGTTCCTATAGGCCAATGATTTCTTTGTGAAGATTTAGTACAGGGCTGGGGGATCTTTCAAGATGGTAGATAGCCTGGAGGCAGGAGGCCATGCAGAGGCAGATTGGGCTGAAGCTGCAGACAGCAGAGGGATTCCAGTGAGGGTGTCTCTACCCGGTACGTCAGCTCTTACGGGCTACATCACTGGATATTCTTAAGAGCAGGTTAGACAAACACCTATCAGGGATGGTCTAGATCAGAGGTGGCCAATCTGTGCTCCAGAGCCACATGCGTCTCTTCAGAAGTTAATATGCGGTTCCTTGTATAGACACTGACTCCAGCCTGGAGCTACAGGCACCAACTTTCCAACGTGCCAGGAGGTGCTCACTGCTCAACCGCTGGCTCTGCCACACAGGGCTGGCTCCAGCATTTTTTGCCACCCCATGTGGCAAAGAAACACACACCAACACCCGATTGAACTGCCGCTGAATTCAAGGAGAGGGAGTGAAAGGCCCCTGCTGAACTGCCGAAGTCCCCGGACATGCTGCCCCTTTCTATTGGCCACGGCAGGTACCTGTACTTGCTCAGCCTGTAGTTGAACAGCTCCTGACCACTGTCCAGGCTGCCTGTGTATGGCTTCTTGAGCCATGGCATTAAGGGGTAGGCTGGGTCCCCCAGGATAAGGACAGGCATTTCAACATCCCCAACTGTTATTTTCTGGTCCGGGAAGTAAGTCCCTTGCTGCAGCTGTTTAAACAGAACAGTGCTTCTGAAGACGCGAGCGTCATGAACCCTTCCTGGCAATCCCACGTGGATGTTGGTGAAACGTCCCTTGTGATCCACCAGTGCTTGCAGCACCATTGAAAAGTACCCCTTGCGGTTTATGTACTGGGTGCCCTGGTGCTCTGGTGCCAAGATAGGGATATCCCATTGTAGCAAAGCCATCCACTATGACCTGCACGTTTCCCAGAGTCACAAACTTTCGTAGCAGCAGCTTAATGATTGCTTTGGCTACTTGCAACACAGCAGCCCCCACAGTAGATTTTCCCACTCCAAATTGATTCCCGACTGACCGGTGGCTGTCTGGCGTTGCAAGCTTCCAGACGGCTATTGCCACTCGCTTCTCCACTGTGAGGGCTGCTCTCATCTTGGTATTATGGCGTTTCAGGGCAGGGGAAAGCAAGTCACAAAGTTCAAAGAAAGTGCTCTTACGCATGCGAAAGTTTTGCAGCCACTGCGAATCGTCCCACACCTGCAAAACTATGTGGTCCCACCAGTCTGTGCTTGCTTCCCGGGCCCAAAATCGGCGTTCAATGGGTAGAACCTCCCCCATTACCAGCAGGAGCTCCAAAGCGCTGGGGCCCGCGGTTAGGGAGAAATCAGTGTCCATGTCCTCATCACTCTCGTCGCCGCGCTGCCGTAGCTGCCTCTTCTCCTGCGTTTGCAGTTCATGGTTCACCACAGACAGCACGAGAATGCATGAGGCGTTTACAACATCCACGATTGTGCTATTGAGCTGAGCAGGGTCCATGCTTGCTGTGCTATGGCGTTTGCTCAGTTCACCCAGTAAAAAAGGCGCGAAATGGCTGTCTGCTGCCCTCAGGAAGGGAGGGGTGAGGCTGTACCCAGAACCACCCGGGACAATGATTTTTGCCCCATCAGGCGCTGGGGTATTAACCCAGAATTCCAAGGGTCAGGGAAGACTGCGGGAACTATGGGATAGGTACCCACAGTGCAACGCTCTGGAAATCGATGGTAGCCTAGGAACATGGACGCACACCACCGAATTAATGTGCCTAGTGTGGACACATAAAATCGACTTTATAATATCAGTTTTATAAAACCGGTTTAAGTTAATTCGAAATTATGCTGTAGTGTAGACGTACCCTTAGAGAGACTGCTCTGCTGCCTCTGGCTTCTCTGCCTTCTTATTAGGACCAGTTGCTCAGTTTGGAGCATGGCCCCAGCTGCAGCCACTTCCCCCAATCAGCCCTGCCCTTCAACCTGCAAGCCCACAGGTGCAGCCAGTTTCAGAGGCCGGGCACTAGACTTCTCCCCAGCCCCAATCTATTTCCCCTGATTGGGGCTGGCTGAGCAGGGACTAGTTAGGTATCCTGGCAACAGCACCCTGCTACATGCTGGCACGCTGCTATTTCAATAATGTGATGTATGAGCTGCAGTGTCATGTGAAACCATGGAAGCTGCCTGAAGAGTTTATTTTAGTTACACTGGGCAACCTGTCATCAGCCTGGGGCAGACTACTGTGTTTCAGCCAATCATCACAGGCAACAAGGGGTTTGGACTGGCTGCCTTTACCCACCCTCCGGCTGCCCCTCTGCAAGTCCAATACCTAGGAGCCCTAGAACTAGGCCTTGTAGACTGGGGAGTTCCTGGCCTAGAGCTTCCCAGCTCCTAAGGCCTTTCAACAGCTCTTACTCCCTCTAGGTTCCCTGGGTGAGTTCCCCCGCAGCAAGGCCTGTCTCCTTCTCAAGTCAGAGAGAGACTACTCTGCTGCCTCTGGCTTCTCTGCCTTCTTATTAGGACCCGTTGCTCAGTTTGGGGCATGGCCCCAGCTGCAGCCACTTCCCCCAATCAGCCCAGCCCTTCAACCTGCAAGCCCACAGGTGCAGCCAGTTTCAGAGGCCGGGCACTAGACTTCTCCCCAGCCCCAATCTATTTCCCCTGATTGGGGCTGGCTGAGCAGGGGCTAGTTAGGTATCCTGGCAGCAGCACCCTTCTACATGCTGGCACGTGGCTATTTCAATAATGTGATGTATGAGCTGCCTGAGTTCCCCCCTTGACTCTGTATTGTAGCTCAGCCCCGAACCCGCGGCTGGAACTTTGGACCTTTGTGTTTTGTTGCCCCAGGACCTGCCTGGCCCGAGCACGTGTAGCGAGCCGGCGTGGCTCCCTCCGCCCCTCAGGGAGGGTCGAGCCCCAGTCCCACAGCTTTACAAGTGGCACCTGACCAGGGACTTTGCACCCTCGCCTCTGTGAGAAGGGGCTGGAAGGAGGGCGGTGGTCCACCCCTCTCCCAGCCAGGAGTATGCATATGGAGCGCTATTCCAGCTGTTGGCGGAAAGCCAAGAGCGCCAGCAGGCAGCCCAGCAGCAGCAGCAGCATGCTGCCCAACTCCAGCAGCAGCAGCATGCTGCCCAACTCCAGCAGCAGCGACAGTGAGATGCCGCTCATCTCCAACAACAGCAGCAGCAGCAGCAGCACGCGGCTCAGCTTGAGCAACAACAGCAGCTGGTGCAGCAACTGGGAAGCCAGCTGCAGCAGCTCTTGGTCATTGTACCCCGCCCCGCCGACGGGCCAGCGCGGGAGGGTGCTGGGGGGCCATGCTCGGCCACCCCCTGCGCCTAACCAAGATGGGCCCGGACAATGACCCCAAGACGCCTTCTTGGTCACCTTTGAACACGTGGCCCTTGTCGCGGGGTGGGCCCGAGATCAATGGGCCACTCTTCTGGCACCGTATTTGACCGGGATGGGCCCGGACAGCCTACCGCAGACTGGCGGTGGAGGAGGCCAGGGACTATGACCGGGTGAAAGCCGCGGTCCTGGACACCTTGGACGTCAGCCACGAGACCTTTAGGCGGCAGTTCCAGAGCCAGGCCTACCCTGCGGGCGCCCGCCCACAGCTGGTGGCCCAGACCTTGAAGGAGGCGTGTCACCAATGGCTGCAGCTGGAGGCCAGGATGGCCGAGGAGGTAACCGAGCAGGTTGTCTTGGAGCAGTTCGTCCAGACTCTGCCTGCTCGGGGGAGGGCCTGAGTGCTCCGCCACCGGCCAGCGACGTTGGCTGCGGCCGTCTCGCTTATGGAGGACTTCCTATTTGCGGAAGCCTCAGTGGGGGCCTACCTTCTGGCCACCCACCTCCGGGTCCGAACGCCCCCACAGTGAGAGCTTGAGAACAGAATTCCCCTTCCTAAGTCACTCAGCATGGAAAATCACACAGAGCTGGTCTATTGTATAGTTCTGCTAGGTAAGAGGAAGAGACTCTGAGTTACACAGTGGTTTCCTTGTAACTTCCTTTGTAAGGTATGGTAATGTTAGGCCTGAATAAAGATATTGCAGACACAACCAGGTATGCCAACCTGACCAAAGTCAGGCTAACAGAGGTTTGTGGGTAATTCCTGAGTGGAAAACACTGAGAAGCAGCAGCATGTCTCACAAGCGCTAGGAAAAAATGAGATAAGAAAGAAGCTGCATTCCTGGCATAGTACCAGATGTGCTGTGTTAGGGTAGCTCCTTCGAAGAACTGATAAGAGCCCTAGTTTCCCAGCCTCCTTGTTTTCACTCCCTGGTTTTGTTCTTTGTTTGTTTTTAACTCCCCCACATTTCTAACTTTAGGCATGCATATATACTAAAGGTGTCTAGTTTCTAGTTGTTAGAAGAAGGGGGTGGGTTGCTCCTGTGAATAATTTATGACGCGACAGAACTGTCTATATAGGCTTATACTAAAATGTAAAGAGCAGGCTGGTTCTCTCTGGAGACGAGCTGCTCTCTATTGATGCATGCACTTGTCAATAAAGAGCTTTTGATCAGACCTTGCTGGTGTTGCCTGTCTCTCTCGCAGTCAGACAATGAACTTTGCCGTCTGGGTTAGAGTCCCTGACAGTAAGAATAAGAGTTCTGTTGTCAGTGAGGACGTGATTTCTTGCCTTGCAGCCCGTTCCTCTCTTGATGATCTGATAGCTTTTCTGCACTCCATCCACTACCCCTACATGTTTCTGCCTAGACTTCCTCTTGATTTCCAGAGTCACCTCTGCCACTGGGAAGAATTTATTGTCCCCATATTCAGTTTTGATCCTACGTATGGGAAGTATCCAGTGGGGTTTCACTAACTCCTGTCTGATTAGCAAACAGGATGAAGCTATATCAATTAGTCCCTTTGGTAGCTCCTCCGTACGCATACCAATATGGTAGCTACTTTCTTTTTTTTCCCCTGCATGAGAGTCTTGTCCCAGCCACAAAATTTTGCAAACCCACAGCCCATTTTAGGACAGTCTCTTTTTAGCTGTCCTTCACATCCATGTCGGAAGCACACTGTTGGCCAAGCTTCCACTACAGTTCCTTGAGGCTCCTCCCTCTTCTTGCTGTCCTTCCCAGCTGTAGACACTCTTGTCCTTCTCAAATCTAGTCCCTTAAACCACTGACTCACTTTGGGAATGTCTGCCTCTGCAAATTCCTCTGTAACTTTAACTGTGGGGTCCAGATTAACTGGCTAGTGCCACGTAACCCATACTCGGGTATGCTCAGGGAGACTCTGAAAAAACTTCCAGAATCATGCAGTCCATGATTTTCCCCACAGTTTGAGTATCTGGCTTTGCCAATGAGTGGCCCAATCTTTTAATTTCTGTTCAAATGCACAGAGTCCTAATCCCTCAATCCATCTCAACTCCACATTTCTGGCAGTACTTTTCTGTGGAGAGGCCTCACCTAGTCCAGCATGGCTGCCTTAATCATGTCATAATCTCTTGCCTGCTAATCACTAAGAGCCATATATGTGCTTCCCTGGTTAAATAACGTGTCAGTTGAAAGGCCCACATTGTTTTGTCCCTAAGAGATCTCACTGTTGCTTCTTTAAGAGTAACCAAAACCACACCAGGGTTGTTCGCAGGTCCCATTTTACAGAGTCTGATCTCCTGTGCCTGGTTTCCATTTCCTGTTACAGGACTCGGCAAACTTTGGGGGGAGTTGTTGCCAGACCCGGGCTTGCTCCCATATAAATTCCTGAAGGCTCTTTTGCTGTTAAACCTACCAGGCAAGCAAGGGCTGTTTTTTCTGCATGGTGTGATTGTTGGAAGGTCTGTAGGCTCTTCTACACCAAAAGTTCTCAACCGGACTGATTGCTGCAGTTCTGTGCCTCTCTTCCCCCAGGCTTTCTATTGAAGCATTAGAGTCTGTGCTTTTCAAGGGTGGGAATGAGAGACTGGTGAGAGTGCTCAGGAAGCAGAGAACATGGAATCTTCTTGAAAACCCCAGAATCACCTTGAGGGAGTGTGTCTGCTGGTGAGGTAAGAGATCTAGAAGGCATCATTTTATCCTTGGGAATCAGGAGCAAATAGAGTGGCTGAGCGGGAACCTCCAGTTTATAGCTTTGTGGGGGGTGTCCTGGGTGGAAACACACAGCTTCCACCCATAGATATCAGAGCTGTCTGCTCAGAGCAGCTGAATTTTTGAAGTGTGCAATCGACCCCATAAGCAGTTTCTTTTGCCTTCCAGAGTTCTGCTAAGATCTGGACTAATAACACCTGAGATCATCAAGAGCCTCCTCCCCTGGGTGAATTCCCCAACAGAAAACCACCGAGTCACCGGCACAGCTTTCCTTGCCCAGGGAAGACACAGGGCTCTGAAGAGCACTTTCACCATTAGACCATTGTCTGTTTGCCTTTCTTTTGGGAGTTGTACAGTTCAGTTCATAGGAGTAATTGTCATTTTAGATAGTAGACTGGGTCCTCCTTTATATGGAAACCTGACAAGGAACTTCATTCTACCTTTCGGAGTCATTCTCTCTCTGATATTTGTATTGCCTATATTAGCTACACAACCACAGGTGCTGGCTGAGAGAGATACAGACAGAGTCTAAATTCCTGGACATCTTCTGCCAAGTCCTAGTGCTGATACTAACCAACAGCTCCTGATTTTGGTTTCGCTCAGCAGATCTTCTGAATGAACCTAGTGTCCTAATAGTATAAAACAAAAACCATACAAATACATTCACATCTATCTTAGGTTCTCATTACTGTATTTACAGAGTTTAAGTACTCAGATATGTGTGTATGTACGTACGAATCTCCACAACACTCCTGGGAGGTAGAGAAGCACTATCATTCCTATTTTGTAGGCAGGGAACTGATGCACAGAAGGGCTAAGTGACTTGCCCAAGGTCACACAGGAAGTTCTAGGCTACTATGATAACTGCTGCACCATCCTCCCATTCCACAGCCTTCCTCTAACATCTGCGTCATATTTCCCACTTATACTAAGCAACTATCTTAGGGGTTCATCTGGTTTTAAGAAAAACAATCGATCTGTGCCTGTGATGGGCTGTACCTGGGCTTTGAGGCTTCTTACGAGAGGACCTGTGGTCCTATTACACCCTGCCCCAGGAAAAGAGTCACAAATCTGAGTCTGTCTAGAGAGGCCTCAGAAAAGCAGCCAGTCAGGCTCAGCTAAAAGGAGCTGCAGGGCCTTAGCAGGTAAGATCCTGCCAGGAACTGGAGGGGCAAGAAAGGATGCTGCTCTCTGGCCACAGAAATTCAGGGGATAGCCAGAGTTTGATTCTGGCAGCATTTGCTTAAGTTGGGTTTGTAGGAAGAGAGTCCCTAAGAACTTTAACCTTGAGGTGAGGGTGAAGCTAAAAGTGGCTGGTAGGAAGAAGCAATGATGAACTGAAATCAAGCAGTGTCTAGTTACTGTTTATAGGGTCCATGGTATGGAAGACAGAGTTATGGGCAAGCCCAGGTTACCCTACCATCTACAGTGGCGTAAGCCCCACGAAGGGAACAATGCTTATGGAGAAATTGAACAAAGGGCACAATTTAAAGGACCCAGAGTTGGGGCTGGAGACCCTAGTAAGGGCAAGGGGAATGTTCTTGACTATCCCAGGAGAGGTTCATTTGGCCTTTAGGTCTTAGCCACAGGCCTGAGCCACAGAAGATTCACTGAGGTTAGCTGACAGGGTGCACCAGGGGTGAGAAAAGGACTGTGGTACCAGACCCAGCCACTAAGAGGCTCTCAAGAGGTGAGTGGATCCCTATGATAGTGCCCAAAAGGAAAGCTCCATGTTTTTTAAGATATTTCTCATTTCTGTGAAATAATAAAGTCCAAGGCCAGCTCTAGGTTTTTTGCCACCCCAAGCAAAAACATTTTTGGCTGCCCCACACTCCAGTACTGGGCTCTCAGCATTATATTAGTTTATATGCTGGTACCTGGTCAAAGGGGACTTTTTTGCTTGCTTTATTATCCTCTTGTCTGTCTGTTGTGCTGCTAATATGTGTTAATTAATGACAGTTAAGGACCATCTTGTTCTATGTTTGTACAGGCCCTAGCACAATGGGATCCTGATCTGTGACTGGGACTATGAGGCAGTACTGCAATACTGATCTACAGAAATACCATTCCCACTGGTTTAAGAGATTAGTTACTGAAAATGGAAGTATGAGAACTTGACATCTGCAGTTTAACTCAATCCCCTCATCTCCTGCATTGAATGTTCTTTCTACTCAGTACATGCTGCCTGAACACACAGGAGAACCGTGATGGATGGTGACAAAAGTGTTTTTCCTTCTCTCTCTTCTCTTTACAGATCAGGCGGCAGCTAAGACCTGTAACCCATGACCATCCCTGGCTGCCACTCAGATGGACAGCCCTGAGGCTGTGTCCAGGGGAGTCTTTATAAGCTTGCCCAGGAAACCCCTTAGAAAAGGCAGGAAGCCCCTGCTAGGAAACCCCTTAGAAAAGGCAGGCCCCTTAGAAAAGGCAGGAAGCCCCTGCTAGTAAACCCCTTAGAAAAGGCAGGCCCCTTAGAAAAAGGCAGGAAGCCCCTGCTGGGAAACCCCTTAGAAAAGGCAGGAAGCCCCTGCTGGGAAACCCCTTAGAAAAGGCAGGCCCCTTAGAAAAAGGCAGGAAGCCCCTGCTGGGGAACCCCTTAGAAAAGGCAGGAAGCCCCTGCTAGGAAACCCCTAAGGAAAACTGGTTTTGCTGGCACTCGTTTAAAATTTCCAGGGTAACTGCTCAGGCTGAGTAAGGGCAGAGGGACCCAGTCTGTGCACTAATGTCTGCAGCCCTTAGTTAGGCAGAATAGAAGTCAGAAGGAATTTACCTGAATGAGGATTGAAGGGTCTGTCCCCTGGTATCCTCAAAACTTGCTCTGGCTCCAGTTGGCATTTTGTTGTGGTAGAAGCAGCCTGAGCCCAGAGAGAGCTGCACTATGTGGCTTTGTGAGGAAAAAGGAGAGTGAGTCACAGCAGTAATACATCTCTGAGGGCTGGTCTTGTGGTGAGGGTGGTGCGCACTGGACAATGTCTACTGACGTGATCATGAAATGCCATATTTCATCAGAGATGCTGTTAAATTAAATCCCAAATCTAACCTCACAGGGGCAAGATGTTGATTGATGTTACAGATAGAGATTGGCTGCTGCACATCACAGAAGGGCTAATAACTATTTTGTGGTGCCCAGATGGACTTTCTAGAGCGTCGTTTACAATGAGAGTTCTCAATCTTTTTCTTTTGAAGCCCACCAGCCCCCCAACATGCTATAAAAACTCCATGACCCAGAAGGGAGGGCCCTCCAGGATTCAGAAGTGTGTGTGTGTGTGTGGGGCTTCTGGGCTTCAGCCACGTGCAGGATTCTGCCCTATGGAGCTGGGAATGGGGGGGCTCGGGAGCTCCACGGGATGTGGGGGGCTCAAGACTTGCCCCGCAAAGCAGGGTGATTGGGGTCCAGGGGGCCATGGGCCCACAGTTGAGAACGGCTAATTTACAACACAGCTCTAGAATAATGAGAGAGAGCAATTAATCCAAAGAGAGAGACAGTTTGTTTGAATATGGGTGTAATTAGGCATACCAGATGGTCTAATTTTCCAGATGTCTCAGTGAATAATCCAGTCCCACATGCATCCTCCCCGTGGACCCAGCAGGATTCGGTATGTGGGAGCCCACACCCCCCTAACCGGTCCATATGGTTGGAAAGAGCACTGTGAATGTCTACACTTCCACCCAGAAAGTCTCCAAGTATGTTTTCATGACCACAGATCAGAGGGTACCCCTGATGTGTCTGTAAGGGCAGTGGGCCAAGTCTGGTGCTTAAGATCACTCTGAATGGCCATCAGTTGGTCATTCAGGAAATACTGAATTTCTAGATCCCACTGCAATGCCTTCCTAGCCTCAGTGATATTTAATACCATCTTTTCTTGATGTAGTACTATATTACATCTGTTATTTAAATATTCTCGATATTTTTAAAAGGCATTAACATCAATAGTCTAGGAGGGGGTGTATTACAGGGTAACAGGGGAGATGGCAGGGGCAACAAGGTACCTGTGGTACCTGTCATTTGAAATCCAATTAGGGAGAGCAATACATACTGAAGGATTTATCCAGAACACAAGGCGCAGCCTGTAGAATAAACCCCAAAATCCAATCAGTACCACATTCCCAAGCATGGGTTCCACAAATTTCTTCCTGCCAGTGTATAATTTTTTGTTTTTTCACCAGGTTCAATTCTTAATGTCCTTTCTAGTCAGGAATTCCTGGACTTTGCAATGTCAGTGGAGTGAGTGTTCCTTCTTCTTCCCCGAAACAGTCATGGTTCAGCATCCTACAGGGGAGAGGTTACCAGCACATCACCCTGTAATGGTTTTGCTTTTTCTAGAAAAATGCAAAGGCACAGTAGATCTGTCAGTGGACAAGGGAGAGGTTACTAGCACTTCACCTTGTACTTTTCCCCTGCTGTCCAGAAGCCACAGTGGAGCTAGAAGGAGAAATAGGCTAATCATCAGTAGGAGAATCCTTCCGAGCTGGAGGGATCTTTTGGCAGTGAGAATCATGGGTACAGGCAGTCAGTCTTGGGCACCTCACAGTGGTGTTGGTAGTCAGCAGGACTTAATAAGGGCCTTTCTAGCGTGGGCCTTTACATAGATCCAGTCTCCTGGTTCCAAGGAGTGGCAGGGCTGCTAGGGTCTTTGGGTAGCCCTTCTTTACCTGTGAGAAAAGAAACCTAACACATTTCATTAATGGCTGGCAGTGTTTTGCAGATCTCACAGCTGTTTGGGCACATTCATGCCCCCCCCTTTCTTGGTTGTCAGCCAAGTCTTAGCCATGAGCAGTGTCCTTGAATGGAGTCAGTGTCTTATCTTTAGCCTGAGCTTGCTAGCTATATTTTTTTCTTTCCAGTTAACTTATTTTATTCTTTTTTCTTTTTCCCTCCTTGGCTTCTTTTAACCTATAAAGGAAACTTTCACTCTTCACTCATACACCTTTTCCCAACAATGAACACAAAAACATTGCCATTATACAGTATATTAGTCTTATTAGTCAATGTATGCCACATATACCCTTTTACTAAAATAACTTTATTACAGAGCTTTGGAGCAACAAGCTAGAACAAGCACACCCACTTTGAGGAGTTCATTCAATTCAACCTCTGGCTAGAAATCTGAGGTAGCCAGAAAGATCCCATGTACAATATAGGGAGTAGGTTAACTTTTCATGTCTTTGCTTCCAAAGACTGTTGGTATGCAAATTTTAATAACAATCTTTTTCAATTAAGAGATTTGGCCAATGATGTTTTTTTTCTTACTAAAAGAGATGTATTAGACTTTAGTATATCACATTCTCCTGATTTATCCAAACACCTTGTATTCCAAGTTGAACAAAACAAGTATCTGCATTCCAATCCAACCTCTGCCTGATTCCAAACCAGACCATCCCATGAAAACACTAAACACAACAATTCCAGCCACAAGACAATCACCACAAGACAGAACATAGAACACAAAACAAAATTCCTTTTGTGCCAGTAAATGCATGGTACGTTGAATGCTGTTCAGCTGGCATCAGTTTTCTCTCATTATCTGAAAGACAAAAAAACAGAGATCTACTCCTTCTGGGCAGTCAATCATCGCTTAAAATATACAAATATCCTTGTTGACTTCAGGCAAAACAGAGGAATTACCCCATATTTTCTTGTATTTGCTTCATAGGCAGCCCAGGTTTCAGTGGCTTCTACCTTATCAGTTAGATAATTTGCATTAATACAGATGCTTTCTGGCTTGCTTCTGGATCCAAAGCTATTCATAGCTCAAAGATTCTTACCTTAAAAGGGACATAATTAACTTTACCAGAATTTTGATTGCTTTTTACTTTTAACGCCTGCTTTCAAACACTGAAAGAAAACATCACTACTTACAGTGCTCCTCAGAGCCCAATAAAATTTTAATTACATAGCACTGTATACATCCTTTAGCTAATTCAACTAAATTATTCATAGCAAAATGATTGCAATCTAATCATTTCTTTGCCTGAATTTATTTACAAACATTTCAAAGACACCAAGAACTTTCCTATTTAGCATTTTTACAAAGTTCAACTGCTGTTCCCTCCAGCAACTACAGAGTTAACTTTTCACTCTTCCTTAAATCACTTGCTTGTCTCCCAACAGCCACATTTATCAACTCAAATCACCATTTTAAGTATCGTCCTGAGTATTTGAAATCCCCATGCTTACACTTACTTATTCCTTCCTTCCACTACACCCTTAAAATTTTCCAACCTGTTTTCCAATCTCTCTGTCTGTTGCCTGCCCGCTTGGGCCCAATCCTGCTTTTCTCGCTGAACCATCCCTTCCCTGGGCACCAACTTGTTCCACTACCACTTTAGCTAGGAGGGCGGGATTCTCAACTAGCCCCCACCCCTCCTGGTCTCTTCCCTTAAACATTCCTACTCACAAGACTACCCGGAGTCCTCCCTCGTGAGGCTTGTCACCTGGACAAAAACACATGGCCCACTGGCGTTTAACTATTCAATTTCCTCTTGACATTCCTTTCTGAACAGCGGATAAAAACAATTACTTAACATACAATCCAAACCCCTTAGAGGGTTTATCCAGAGACTCACCCATCTGTCTGCTGACGCTCAAACAGAAAAGAGAATTACACAGAGAACAGAGGGAATTACAGTGTAATCCAGGTTTTTCTACTTCTATTACACTGACCGCTACAGAGGACGGGACAGAAGGATCTCAGTTCAACCTCAGAGCTTCCTCGCACGCATGGCTTCCACTCCGAGGAATTACGAACGAGAGGTTCAGTTCCACCCACACTCCTAACGCCCAAATGTATACAGAGCAGAAAAACAACAGTAACTGGTTAAACAGAACAGAACCAGAACCAGATAAGAGGCCCGCCTCTAACCAGAACCAGATAGTATTTCCTTATCCTATTAGGGCTCACGTTATCGGAGCACGAACCCCAGGGGTTGCGGAGAAGTGAGGAAAAGGGGTTAAGCACCCCAGTGGCGCCGCTCCTAGTTCGCCGTCTGGAGTCCAATGTCCGAGCTAAGAGAGTCCCATCTGAGGTCGCTAGAAACTGTTACCGAAATATCGGGTCTGCCTAGCTGAGAGCCAATTAACAGCCTGAGAGGGATAAGGAAAAAAATGCTTTATTCTGCAGAAAAAGGAGAGCCTGTACCTTGGTACAAAAGACTCTGTCTTACACAAATTTCACAAACCTTTTATACACATTCAGACAAAGACCCTTGCGTGTTAATATTTGATTGGTAAGTGTAAAATCTCATGTTCCCGTTATCTGGATAGTACTGACTGGTTTGGAGCAGTTTAGTTTAGATGTGTGAATGAGGTATGCTCATTCACCGAGCATGCTCGCCGAGCTTGGGGGTGAGGACTGCTGCTCCCAGACCTGCAGAGCCTGAGGCCCTGGCATTCTTGAGCTGTGAGCGAATGCCGCCTGGTGATCGGTGCAGCCTGAGTGTTTGCATCTGAGAACTGTGGGGGCCCTGGCTGCAGTTCAAAGCGCTGTGAGGATGCGGTTTTCATGTGGCTCTTCAAAGCCTGCTGGAGAGATACCCCTTCCCCCACTCACTTTCCCTCCATCTGCCTCCCCCCACCTCTCCAACCAGAGAGAGGGGCCTCGCTGGGTTCCATGGGCCGGCCGCCTTCTCAGTGGAGATGAGTTCTGAACTCTCCCTCCTCCATGGCAGGAGGGGGGACTGGCTGGCTTGGGGAAAGGGGCATCACAGGGGGCTGCTGGCCCCAGCTCAAGGGAAACTGACTGGAGAAGGAGCCTGTCTCCTCTAGGGCCAGGGATGGGCTCTGGGGCTCTGCTGGGAGGGTGATCTCCCAGAGTCATTGGGGAGTGAGATGGGATCCCATATCAGGGAGAGGGCTCTCCTGGAGGAGGAGGAGGGTTGGAGGCAGCCTGGTTTAGAGGCAAGAGCACAGGACCCTTGGGTCCTCTGCCAGACTCACTGTGTGGCCTCGTGCCTCAGTTTCCCTGTGTGCAATTAAAAAGCCCACCGAACCTTGATGCCTTGCCTTTGGTGTCCCAAGAGTTAAAGCCTCCCCACCCCTCCTGGGCTGATGGGACATGATGGATGACTCCAGAGCCAGGGCCCTTGGCTGAGAGCAGGATGCTGTGATGCAAGCTGGAAGACCTGAGCCACGGCCAGGTGTTTTGCTTGGCTCCCTGCACCCGGGGGGGGGGAGTGCACCTGCAGTCTCATTTGCCAGCCCCCTCCCACTCAGTTGCTGTTAAAGGGAAAGTGCCCCCTTTCTTCCGAGGCCCCCCCAATAGCAGCTCGCAGCTGGATGTGCCCCAGGGAAAAGCGCCGTGGCCCAGAGCAAGGCTAGTGAGGATCCAAGGGGCTGCTTCTGTTGTACAGACAAAACCACACAAGATCATTTTAGGGGTCAAGACAAAGATGCCACATTTATTATTGATCTATAACTACTAGCAAATACCTCAATGCTTATACACATACACTCACACCCCCCCCTCCAAAATGTTCTGCAGCTGCTGGATAGTTCCCAGTCCCGATTGTAGCTTGAGTTCATGGCTTGAGTTCGCAGCTTGGGATCGTAGCTCGTGGCAGCTAACTGGCCAGGAAAGCTGGGCACGAGGAGGAGCTGGGTCTCTGTCGGGCGCGCACTGATGCCCCTTGATGTTGATAGCAGAACGTTACCCAAAGTCTCTCATCTCACTCTTCTTTTTGTAGGCTTTTAGTTTGGATTCAAAGTCTATAGATCTTGCTGTGTCACGCTGCCTCTGGGTTTGAACTGATCACCCGCCAATTGCAGGCGTGACTGTCAGCCTTGAACCTGGTTTTGATCTTCCTTCTGTTGTTTCTTTTGTCCTTTTCTTTTTTGGGTGGATGCGTCTTACTTTGTTTTGGGCTGTTGTCTAGGTCTTCAGCTGTTGGTATTTGAACTTTATCTCATCAGGACAAGCTGGTGCTGGAGGTTGATTCTATCACCCATACATACCTCATTCACACATCTAAAATAAACTAATAAAATTACAGCAGGGCTCGCAAAAATGGAGACTGCAGCACAAGCCTTTCACAAAATGGAGTAAGCATTTTAAAATGGGTTTTGAATGACAATAGTGCACAAAAGTCACATTGTAAGTAAAATGGTAAGTGTAATGAAATGGTGAACAGAGGTTACATTGATACAGTGAATAACTAAAAATAATTTCATTCACATTAGTTCTACACGTCATGGCTAGGGACAGATCTTCCCTGGGCCCATCCTGACCTCTGCCACAGCCACAGGGGCAGACGTTTGGCTTGGGTGGTATTTGCTGAGCTGGATCCAGCTGCACTTGCGGCCAAAGGCCCAATCCCTGGGCACCGGCTCTGCCCGCTGTTGTGCCCCTGCCAAGCACAGAGACAGCCGCGTTGTCTCTCTGCACTGCTTGCATCACGTACCCCACCCCCCTCCCAGACAATCAGTTCAAAACCACCAGCTTAAAAGCAAACCTGTCCTCACGCCCGTCCCCCCACTCACAGCTGGGACAGCGCTGGGCTTCCAGACTCGCACGGATAGTGAGAGCCATGGGCAGCACACGGGGGTTCATTTTATTCGGGGTTGGCGGGGGAAGGTGAGTTTTACTTTTGTTTCTTGTCAATTCTCATTCCAGGGCGCATGCCCAGGCTCAAGACCGCCACATCCGGGCTGGGGTCCCTGGGTGGGCATTGGTGGGTACTGAGTGGCCCTGAGTTGGCATTGCTTTCCCTTGAGATGTATCCAGGCCAAAAAACCAGCTGTTCAAGCAAACTGAAAAATGTTGGGACGAACTCTCAACTCAGTTGAAATTTTCCAGTCACTTGAAACAAACAAAGCCCCCTCCCCCAAGAAACCTTGATTTTTATTTTTGAAAGCACTGTCCAAAAGGCAGAGCCCTCTTTCCGGGGCTGAACCCCTTGCCCCATACCACACAGGATCCCTCCATGGTCCCTGGCCAGGGGAGTCAGGGCCCTCCCTAAACTTTTTTTCCCAGATCACCACTTGAGTAGAAAGAGAGAGAAGCAAAGAGTGAGGGAGACAGGCTGCAGAGGGGGATGCGGCTCAGGGGGAGGGCTAGGGGTTACCCCCCCACATCGCACATCACGCCGCTCGCCAAAGAGCCAGCGTCAGCACCCTGCAATTTATGAACTTCAAATATTTTGGTGAGTTGCCAAAGGCTTGCGTGTGTCCCCTGGCCCCCCATGGCCCCTCGCTCCCCCTTTGGGAACCGGAGCTGCTTCCAATTTATGAGCTGTAAAATAGCTACAGATTAGGCCCTTGGCACCATCTGCTGCACCTTAGGACAGAAATACACCTCGAATTACAGCATGGTCTGGGGGGCTGGGCCACAGATTAACAGAGGGAGGAGAGCGACTGCGGCCACAAACTATGCTGGGGTCAGGAACAGGGCCTGGGCCACAAGTTCCAGTGTGGAGCAGGAAGAAGACTCTGGCCACAGACTCCAGGCAGGGGTAAGGGGGTGGGGGGGCCATAGACTTCCATGGGCTGGCTGTTCCCAGCACAGGTCAGCAGCAGTACAAACTCCATGAAGACGAGCTCTGTCCTTGGCTGGGGTGGGAGACGTCAGTGCCCCCAGCTCTCCTTCTGGTGCCAGGTGGCTCCATCTGACCCGCCCCATGGAGCTGCATGCTGGTTGGAGCAGTGGTACCTTCCTGTCGCAGGTCCTGGCGCTGTTGTAGGTGAGGCGAGTGGGAGGAGCCTTGGCCTTGCTGCGGATGCGGGATTTCTCTCCAGCGGACTTTCCCTGCAGGTTCTCCTTTCGCTCCTTTTTCTTCTTCCCAGTAGTAACCTCTCGTTGCTCTTGCTTCAAGCGAATTTCCTCCAGCTGCTGCCTGGCACGAACCAACAATCTTGGTCACTGATGCTCAGTGTGAGATCTTGTGCCAAGCTGTGCTGACCCCAATGGAGGGGACATACAGCACAGCCAAAGGTTGCTATCAGGAGCAGGATCCGGGATGACAAATGTGCTGGGAAATGGCCCCGGGCTTTCAAAAGCTGTTACCATCCCCATAAGGAAATGCCCTTTGCACCAGGTTGTGCCACCTAGATAGGGTGGAGACGGGGCCTACTCAGATGCAGCAGGACGCATGCTATAAACCACTTCCAGAATCCATAAACAATGGACTCTGGCATGTCTCCCTCTCAGATCCAGAGGCAGGGCAGAGAGGTTATGTGGAGGACACAGTGCCTTCCCCATCCCCTGGCAATGGAGCCAGGGCTCCTCTCCTAGGCACTCCCCCACCCATAGCCCATGCTTTAGGCAGCAGCAGGTGTTCCCAGCAGAGAGACCAGCGGTGAACACTCTCTGCCCCATGGCATCCAATGAGGAGGGCTTTTCCACAGGAGCAATGTACCTGGCACACTTCTCTCTTGCCTTGGAAGCCACCGTCTCCTGGAAGAGGGAGCCACTGTGCTTGAAGAATGGCTCATACTTGTCTGTCTCGTGCGTGGGGTAAATGCGCTGGTACCCTCCCAGGTGCGTGTTCTCATACTTCTCCGCTTGGGCCAGCCAGGCCGCCTGGCTGCTCTCTAACTTCTCACGTCTGCCATCAGAAAATAAAGATGAAAGCAGGAGGAGCCATGGAGACACATCCCTGGAGACTGTTGTACAGGCAGCAGGCTGAGACAAGTTCCAGACGCTGCCCTGTCCAAGAGTCTAGCTGGCTTTTTTCCCCTTCCCTTCCCCTCCCGATCTGGGAACCCCGGCGTGCATTCACTGCACCAAGCCAATGCATCTCCCACTCGGGGTCGGTATCTCCTCCAGCTGGGCAGTACAGGCAAAGCAGGGAGGCTCAGAGCTCCTCTCACTGTCCCCACCCTTCTCAGCCAAGAGTACCAGTTCACAAGAGCTCAGGTGTCTCAGCTGGGCCTGCCACCTTTCATCCAGCTCTGAGCACTCCAGCCTGGGAGAGGGGGCAGCCCAGCCCCATGCAATGGGGTTGGAGCAGTTTTTATAGTGGAGGGGCTGAAAGCCCTTGAACATAACTGTAACCCCTGGATATGATGGAAAACACTTCAATCCAGGGGTGCAGCAGCTCCCCCAGCACCCTAGTTTGAGCACCTCTGGACCCAGGGGCAGCAGAGCACACCACAGGTCCAAGCTTTAGTTACCTAATGTAATTAATTGAAACTGGTGTGTGGGAGGGAGCTCCTGCCCACCCTGCCTCAATAGGCGGCCAATCCAAACTGGCCTCAACAGTTGTGCATTGGCTTTAGACGTGAGTAGACACGTCTGCACGAGTGGGCAAGGAGGCAATGCTGCTTTGTGGAGAAGTAGGATTGTCAACCCTCCAGGATTGGCTGGGAGTCTCCCGGAATCGGCATCAATCTCGCAGAGACTATTGAAAGCAATCTGGGAGATTTTAATAGGATATTTTAAGAAAATGACATTACATCATGTTGGGGTGGGGAGGAATATCTCCCTAAATAGCTTCAGTCAGAGTTGGCAACCCTATGGAGAAGTTGGAGTCTCAAAGCATTTGTGGGAAAAAGGCCACGTGTCACCAGGTAGGGTGCTCCAGGATGGCCAGGGAGGGCCTTGTGACCAAAGCAGATGCAACTGAATGGGAGAGGTAGGACTCAGCCCCGTCCCAGGCTGCTTACAGAGTCCCAGGAATCAGACACGTCCCAGAGGCTGGGAGCCTCAATCATGGATCTCCCGTAGAATGATGAAAGTCTGGGCCCACTCCCCTTGTTACAGGTGACAATGTTCTCGACAGTGCCACAACCTCAGAGGGATTTCAAATGGCCACAAAGCAGCCTTTGGCCTCTCATGCTTGTTCCTCTGTTCTCTTCTCCCCAAAGGCCTGCAGCACTCCTCCTTGGGGGAAGCAGTACCTGGCTTCACGAGGTGGCTGGTGGGCCTGGAAGAGTCGCTCCTTCACCCGTCGCTTGTCCTCTTCCAGCACCTTCCTCTTGTCACAGGCTCGCAGGTTTATCAGCTTGATGGTGTCACAGAGCAAAGCGTCCTTCACCTCTCGGTCCAAGCGCGAGTCCGTGGTGAAACTGGGCGAGTGATTCACCTGCCAAGACAAGTGGCACATGCGCAGCTCTACAAATCTGCTGCAGGCAGCCAGATTGCAGCCTCAGACCCTTCTTTCCTCTCAGGCAGCCCCTTGTCCTACAGTTGCACTCTTTCCTACCATGGGAACAGCAGTAAGCATTGTGCTGCTGCGTGGGGTTGCTGCTGGCTGTTGCTGCTTTCCTGGCACAAACTGCCATCTAAAGATCAGCCACTGGCCTCTCACTGACCACCAAGGACACTGAGGAGGGCACATGCAGGTCTGACTGGTGCTGCGAGAGCCACGCAGCCCTGTGACTCAGGGAAGTCCCCGTTATTACCCCAGGAACTTGGGCAACATTTCCTTGTGCACTGGAGATTACTTGGCTATTTGCCTCCAGAGCTCCTCATTGAACGGAGAGCTGCAGAGATTGCAGGTGGCAGCATCAATCAAACTAAAACTGTCTGCAACTTGCCCCAGGTGTTAGTTCTACTTCTCTCCTTGGGCGACAAAAGCCCCCAACCATCTGCTGTGCAGAGGGGGAGAGTTCCAGGCCACCGGAGGGGTTTTCACTCACCTCCAGCAGCCAGGGTTTCAGCTTTCTGTCTAGCAGGATGTCAAAGCCCAGAATCTCAAAGCAGGCACAGCCAGTGATGTGGTTGGGGAAGCAGGTGCGGTAGTTGTGCTTCAGAACAGGGTGGGCTGAGATAAGGGTCTTTATAATGATGTCCTCAATGTCTTCCCAGAGTTCTGTTGTGTTGCAGCTGTTGTCCATCATCCAGGCATTCAAGGTAGACAGTTTCCTGTTTGGGGAACAAGGTGGTGATCAGACCTGTCCAAGTCAAAGTGCTTCTGCAGCAGTAGCAAGCAATGTCACCACACTGGCTCCATGGGTCAGAAAGGCATGGGGAACTCAGGGGACTGAGCCCTGGTGCTGTTTCTTACAAAGCCAGACAGCCCCAGAGGCACTCCAGATACAGGAGCCCCTGAGGGGGCAGTTCTGTGCTCAGAATTAACAAGCAAAGAGACAGTTGGCCTAGGAGCCCAAGACACTGACGCAGGTGACCTCCACCTGTGACCTTAAAAGAGAACGTTGACACGGGGTGAGCCTCTACAGCACGCAGCCCCAGTGAAGGAAGCATGCCAGCCCCATCAATAGGGCCTCCCAGCAGGAGGTGAATGAGGGGATCTGGTGGCATAGGCAGGATGGTACCTCTTACTGCCCATCATGTCGTCTCGGATGAAGTTTTCATTATGTTTGTTGATAGCATAGTTGGTTAGGTGCATGCAGATATCATCCTGAGAGAGGGACAGCAAGAGACCTTCACACTCAATCTCCAAGTGCCAGTGAGAGACAAAAGGCCCCAGATGCCCAGCAATGCTTAGCCTTCTATCCAGCAACTGCTGTTCACCTCTACCCCAGCACCACCACCTCCTCCCCTCCCCAAGGCCATTCCTTCACCCCAGGCCTAAATTCTTCGCCCCTTCACTCTGAGATGCCTGATTTCAGGTCAGCATCAAAACCACACAAACCTATGAACAGGTGGTATGGGCCCGCTGTGGCTGAAATCTGCTCGGTGCAGCAGCAGCCAGCTGGTCCTGGACGCATCTCTCAGATTGTCCACCCCAGCACAAATTAGAGCTGCATGGAGACTGGTGTCATCTAAGCCGCTGGCAATGGCTTCTGAGGAACCATCTGCCAAAATCAGTACTTGGTCCTGCTAGTGAAGGCCGGGGGCTGGAATCAATGACCCTTCAGGGTCCCTTCCAGTTCTAGGAGACAGGTATATCTCCATTTATTATTTCTCCCTTTCCCTTCCCATCTCCCCATTCTCCATTTGGCCTCCTGCCATCTCTGGATGCTGCCAGGGGAATAATCACCCTGCTCCCTGTTCTGCCCCTGAAGCCTGGGCAAAGCAGGGAGCAGAGCAGACCGGAGGGAATGGGGGCTGTGCACCGGGGGGATCCTGGAGCTCCTGAAATAACCATCCTGACATGGAGCAAAAGGAATGGGGGAAAAGCAGAACAGAGCAGGAAGCAGAGGAGAGAGAAGAAGAGAACGAGGCCCTGACTTCCCAGTGTCTGCGTGCCCTTAGGACAAGTGTGTGTTAATCCTATTGACGCTACGCCAGTTGCTTGGAAACGTCCCTTCTTTACCAGGTTGCTGCTGCTGGGCTCGATGTACCTCATGGTGGCAAACCGGGCCAGCCCTTCCTCATAGACAAAAATCTTCAGGGGGTCACAGGATGTGACCAGGACGTAGATTCGCAGGTCAAATTTGAAGCCATCAATAAGGAAGGGCTGTGAGAGAAAAGGGAGGAGTGCCCGTGAGATACAATAGCATTGCTAACTGCATGGCTCAGGCTCTGCATTCCCAGCTGGGAAGAAGTGCTGAGGGCAGACTGAGGATGGCCCTGCTGGGAGGTGGCAACCTCAATGCTGCTGGCTGAGCTTTCACAGTGGCAGGCTGGCAGGAGTGGGGCACAGGACACCGGAAGGACATGGGAGGCCAGCTCACACCTTTTTTCCAGGACAGTGGGAGCCCTGTTACCTTGGATATGTACTGCTGGCAGATCAGGTGCTCCCCGTGTTTAATCTCCTTTGGGTTGCGGGTTATGAAGATGCCCCTCCCCTGGCAGCCACTGTCTGGCTTGCAGATGTACGTCCTGTTTTTCCTCATGCGCCCGTAGGCCTGGAAACCTCGATAGCTATGTAATGAAGAAGCAGTGACTGTTAGAGCTGCAGGACTCATGGCTGTTTGGAGCACTGCATGCTGGGCCATGCAGGGCTCAGCACTGGTGGAGCAGCCAGAAGAGCAGTCCTGCACCACACTGGGCTACTCCTGAAGAACATTATTTATCACTGTCTCATCACAGCCTGGGGGAGAAAGCCTTTACGGCTCTCAGCACCGCCTCCGCCACAGAGAAAGGGTAACAGAACAGCAGCTGCTGCCTAGTCAGGACCCAGCAAGGTTTTAGCTCTACTACTGTGGAGGGAGCAGGGGGAAAGTAACCAACCCTGGCCACAAAGGAGAATGAAACAATAAACTACAACTGCAGCTTTCCTGCGGGCTCTCCTGAAAACACATTTGCCAAACTGGACAGAGATGGATGTGACAGGAGGCCGGAGGCCCAGGCCAGGGTGTTCTGACCTGGGGCATAGCCAGGACAGGGATGGACGAGAGAGGAGGCCGGAGGCCCAGTCCAGGGTGCTTTGACCTGGGGCGTAGCCAGGACAGGGATGGACATGAGAGGAGGCCGGAGGCCCAGGCCAGGGTGCTCTGACCTGGGGCATAGCCAGGACAGGGATGGACGAGAGAGGAGGCCGGAGGCCCAGGCCAGGGTGCTTTGACCTGGGGCATAGCCAGGACAGGGATGGACATGAGAGGAGGCCGGAGGCCCAGGCCAGGGTGCTCTGACCTGGGGCATAGCCAGGACAGGGATGGACATGAGAGGAGGCCAGAGATGGCCTAATCTCCAACAGTGCTGCACACTGATTGGTTCCAATGCCAGCTGCTGGGCACTTCAATTTTGAAAGTCAGGCCACTTATTTAGATGCCTAAATATGAAGCTAGGAGTGTGCTTCAGGCCCCAGTTTGAACGCCCTGTCCACAGGTTATTGATCCCTCTGCCTGTGAACTGATGCCTCACCACATACTGCTGTGATCCCTTCTAGCCCTCTTCTGGATTGTGTGCTGAAAGCCTCCCGCCCCTGCAAAGGACAAAGCCAAGGGTGCTTGTGTGCTGGGAGGCAGCCAGCTGAGACCATGGCACCACGGCAGACACATGGCTAGCAATGAGCCTTGCGCTCCACCCAGGAGCGGCCAGGTCCTGCACACCACCCTGAAGGATCCCTCCAGCTGACCAAGGAGGGGTGCTCATGGACTGTCAGGGGAAATCCCACAGAATCACAGAAGTCAGAAACAAAAACGACCTTTTAGGATCATCCCTCTGCACACTGAGGGCCAGGGCAGGATTCCTTTGCAGTCTATTTCCTGAGGCTTAGTCCAATTCAGATTTAAATCCCTCTAGGGATGGGGCTCCTACCCCTTCCGTGAGGAGAACGATTCCACAACCTAATACAGTGTGATTACAATCCGAGATCTGGGACTCTTTAAATATAGAGCCCCATCGTCTTACATTCCAAGGAAGGCTACTGAGGCCCAGAGTCAGCAGCGGATCCTCCAGAAAGCACCTTCCCCACGGAAGCTAAGTCCAGTGGTTCCCACTACTCTGACCTCCCTTCCCTGCAGACAGCATCCATCTGTCCTGCTGCTGCTGGCTGGCAGTGCTGGTCACTCACTCAGCAGGCAGGCACCAGGTGCGGGGGAAGATGCTGTACTCTTTGGGGAAGAGTTTGAGCATGCGGTTGAGGTTGCGGGCCAGCAGGTCCTTCCGGCAGATCTCTGTCATCCCCGGGAAATGGTTGATTTTCTGAAACAATGTGTAGCAGAAAGGAGAAGTCGGCAAAAGGAGCAGAAGTGATAACCCTCCAGAGCCAATGTGAGTCAGTTCAGGGAAGAACAGGACAGGAAGACAGCTGCTCTGCTAGGTGTGCTTGCTCTGAGCCCCATCAGTGGGAGGTGAGTTCACTCTTCTCTCAAACCTGTGGCTTCCCCTCTCCAAGAACAGCATGATTCACGGAGAGGAGCAGCTGATGAACAAGAACCATGTGCTGAACAAGGACTCAGCAACAGAGAGGATGGCAGCTCTCCAGCTGTCCTTCAACCTGTGGCTGATGGCTCCACCTCAGGGGTACTAATGGGGTAAAGGCTCAGAGTGCTGCAGGGATCCTGCTCTCCCTGGTACAGACATTGACAGGCTGTGGGGATTGTCCCATAGGTAACAGAAGAGTAGCACCGATGCTGACCTTGGATACTCTACTTCATGGCACCGCATGACATCCAACCAACTCCTCCCTTCCTCGTCCTTGCCTGAGCAACTCCCACTCGCGGCCTGTCCATGGAGGGGTCTTTACCTGAAACCTCTTCATTTCCATGACGCGCTCCAGAGAGACCGAGCAGTCAGTCCAGTACACCGTCCACTCCTCATCCTCCCCCACTTCTTTTAGACCACAGTGTCGGGCAGCACGCCTCACTGTAGCAAAGCAAGCACATGGCAAGAGGCATCTCCAAGTGGGATCGGGAGATGGGCCCCAAGCGTTCACACATCTCTCAGCTGAAGTAGATGGGAAGAGACAGGCAAAGGAAAGAACACCCCAGGACTTCCACCTACACCTCCAAAGGGGAGAAAGACCCGGTGGGATCCTGGGGAAAGCAGCAGGAACATACACCTCCCTTAGCTGAACTGTCCACTGGATCTCACTCCTGGACTAATGAAATACGTCAACCCTGGAAGCGCATTTGTCTGGCGGTCCCAGGAAAGGGGCAGGGGCCTGACCCCAGCTCTTTGGAGATACCCAGTTCACCTCAGCTTCTTAGAAGGTTCCCATCATCATAGTATCTGGCAGCTCCCGGGGGGAGGTATCCAGTGTCCATCATTCCATCTAGAAACTCTGTGGTCTCTCCACAGCAGATGAGACTGTAACTTTCAGTATAGCAATTGTGCTCCATAATATGGAACTTGTGTATAATTGGCATTAACCAATACCTGCCAATAGCCACCTGGACAGAGATGCTGTCATATGTATTCTAATATCGCTCCCTCCCACAGAGAGGAGTAAGGTGAGAATCCTAAACCACCTGCCCAAAGTTCATTCCTGGAGGCATTGGCAGGAGGGGAGGGGTCTCCTGCACAGATCCAGCCCAGGCAAGTAATATATGCAAATCACTGCCATCCCAGGCTGCTCAGTGTCCTACTGTAAGTGAAAGGAGTGCATAGTTTTCAGTGCACGAGTGTCAACACTGCAAACACCTGCCTCACAACTGGCAGTACCTGAGCCCCTGTTGCCAATCTTGATAGAGAATGTGCTATGGAGACTAAACTCCCTTCTCATCCCTAGAGGGGTGAGGCTCTCCAGACCAGGGGTGAGTGAGACGCACTGGCAGGGGCAGTGTGGGTGGGAAGCTCCCAGTGCTGTGACCAGAGCTGCACCCACTAAGTGCAGAGAGAGCTTCAGCCCAAAGTCTGGGCAAGCTGGCCCAGGGCAAAAGTCACCTCCAAAACAGCAATCAATCCATTAAAGCCATTGCACAGCCCAAACCCAGTGCTAACAGCCTTCTCCAGCCAGGTGTGGGGGCTCCACAGCACTTGCCACAGTGAGATATGGTCTGAACAGGAGTCCTGGCTTGCCTTCAACTCACCGCTCTCATACTTGCAGTTGGTCAGGTTGATAGACAGCAGCCTGGAATGGAGAGAGAGGAGAAAGCAGTGGCTCAGCGCAGACATGCCCTGGTTACCAGAGTGGGCAGGCTGCAGGGAGCTATTCCTAGCCAGCTTTACTGAAGGGCCCTGTCATAAACAGATAAGAAAAGTTAATAGAACAGAAGTGCTTCATATCTCTTTGCCTGGAAAGGGTTAACAAGAACAGTGAGCCTGGCTGTCACCTGACCGGAGGGCCAATCAGAGGACAGGATACTTTCAAATCTTGAGGGAGGGAAGTTTTTGCGTGTGCTGTTAGTGTTTGGTTGTTGTTCACTCTGGGGGCTCAGAGGGACCAGACATGCAACCAGGTTTCTCTTCAATCTCTCCAATACAGGCTCTTATAAGGTCAGACTAGTGAGTACTAGGTAGATAAGGCGAGTTAGGCTTATGGTTGTTTTCTTTATTTGCAAATGTGTATTTGGCTGGAAGAAGTTCAAATTTGTATTTTGCTGAAAGGATTTTAATTTGTACTTGTATACTTAGGCTGGGAGGGTGTTCCCAGCGTCTATAGCTGAAAGACCCAGTACATATTCCATCTTCAATTTACAAGATCATTTTTACTGTTTTTCTTTCTTTAATTAAAAGCTTTTCTTGTTTAAGAACCTAATTGTTTTTTTTAATTCTGGTGAGATCCCAGGGGACTGGGTCTGGATTCACCAGGGAATTGGTGGGGAGAAAGGAGGGAAGAGGGAGAGAGAGGCTGATTTCTCTCTGTGCCAGGATTACTTTCTCTCAGGAAGAATCTGGGAGGGGAAGAGAGAAGGAGGGGGGAAGGCGCATTTTCCTCTCTGTTTCAGGATTCAAGGGGTTTGAATCACAGTGATCTTCCAGGGTAACCCAGGGAGGGGAAGCCTGGGAGGGGCAACAGTGAGGGAAAGGGTTTACTTTCCTTGTGTTGAGATCCAGAGGATCTGGGTCTTGGAGGTCCCCAGGCAAGGTTTTTTGGGGGACCAGAGTGTACCGGGCACTGGATTTCCTGGTTGGTGGCAACGCTACAGGTTCTAAGCTGGTAACTGAGCTTAGAGGAATTCATGCTGGTACTCCATCTTTTGGACGCTAAGGTTCAGAGTGGGGAATTGTACCATGACAGGCCCCATCCCTTGTCCTCCTAGGCTGGGCAGCCCCTGTGCTGCCATTAGATGGCAGCTCCCAGGCCAGCTAGGATGATAGAACTAAAGAAACATTTTGCAGATTTTGTTTTGTGAATTCTAGATCCCAGAGACATGATGTCATCACAGCCCAAACTTCCCTACTATGTGCATTTGGTTTCCCATACACAGCGACTTGTGCAACCATGGTGACTGAACAATGTCTATCTGCACAGGAGCACTCAACAAACCTGCTCTGGTCCCAGCACAGGGCGGACAGGCCTGGAGCAAGGAATGGAAGGTGGATTCCCATTTGGAATTTCTCATTAGGGGAATCTGAGTGACTCGAGATTCCTTCTCTGATTTTGAACATCCTCCAAATACCCTAATAAGTTCCAGGCCCCAAAATTCAGAGCTGCCCATTATTCATTCTACTTTTGTCTGACCTTTTTTGAAGGGTGTTTGATGGTAAGTGGCTGAGACCTGGCACACATGTTCTCCCTGGCCACTACTCACCAAATGCTTGTTTTTCATATGAATAAACAAGCTAACTGAACATTTCTGACAAGGGATAATATCTGTTTCTCCCTTTGCATTTGAGGACAGAAGTTCTAGAATAAATTAGGTAAAAATTGTTCCCTGATGCCCCAGTGGTAATGCCCAAACTTTGCCCACTTCAGACTCAGATTTTCAGAACTGCTTGTGCAAAAACACATCGGCATAATTCATGCGTACCAATTGTCAGTCAAGCAGGTAACTGGTTAGTTGTTCATACACTTCTGTGTGCACCATTTTTGCAATCTGGCCTTTGATGTGCATAAAATAGAGCAGATTGCAACTGCCCTCATCTTCAGCATAGAGGTGGCAGCCAGAGCCTTGACAGGTCACAACATGCATGCAATGGTCCATCCAGAGCTGACTGGATGCAGATCCATCACACAGGCTTCCCAAAGAAGGAAACAACAATTCCCATCAACCCCCTCCCACTGCACTTCCCTTTCCCCTAGGCAGGTCCTGAACCAGGATGTTGCCAGGTTCTGTTTTGGGAATGGGAGCTGCACAGCAGCAGGAGAGAAGCCCCAGACTCTGTGGACAGAGACGTGTGTGGAACAGTCAGACTGCCAGATGATACACCTGTGTGCAGGTCTGTATGGTACTCATGGAGGAACAGCAGCTGGGCAGGAACCCAGGGCACTGGAGCCCCAGTAAGAGCCACTAACTGAGCTTGACTTGGAACCCTGCAAACACCTATTTGACTGGAACAGAGACTGGACTCTAGGGGGCACCCCACAGGCATTAAGTTGGAGTCATGAATCAGCATTCATGATGCACTCCCCGTCAGTACCCAGCCCAAGCCAGGGAAGCTAATGATCCAATCAGTGGCCCAAACTGATGATGAGTGCTGGTCATGGGCCACCTGAGACATGTTGTGCATATGCTAAGAAGAAGATAGAAATGTGGGGTTGGAGCCAACCTCAAACAGTCATCTAGTCCAACCCCTTGTGCTGAGGCAGGACCAAGTAAACTTAGACCAGCCCTGACAGGTGTTTGTCCAACCTGCTCTTCAAAGCCTCCAGTGATGGAGATTCTACAACCTCCCTTGGAAGCCTGATCTGGAGCTTAACTACCCTTATAGTTAGAAAGTTTTTCCTAATATCTACCATAAATCTCCCTGGCTGCAGATTAAGCCCATTATTTCTTGTCCTATCTCCAGTGAACATGGAGAACAATTGATCATCATCCTCTTTATAACAGCTCTTAACATAATTGAAGCCTGTGATCAGATCCCCCCCCCCCCCCCCCCCCACACACACACACTCTCTCTCTCCTTTTCTCAGGACTAAACATACATTGTTTAACCTTTCCCCATAGGTCAGTTTTTCTAAACCTTTTATCACTTTTGTTGCTCTCCTGTGGAGTCATTCCAACTTGTCCACTTCTTTCTTAATGTTTGGGGCCCAGAACTGGACACAGTGCTCCAGCTGAGGCCTCAACAGTGCTGAGCAGAGAAAGTGAACTAACATAAACTAACTGCTGCACACAATTACCTCGTGTGTCTTACTGTCATACTGATGAGTCTTGACGCCTGACTGGACAGCCCCAGGGCCCAAACAAGACCCGCTACCAGACACTTTGCATTCTAATGGCCCAAGTCTCTATAGATAGCGTATCTGCAAACTTTCCTGCCAGCCCTAGAAACATACCCTTTCACATTAGCCATGTCGGACCACCAGGGCTAGTGCCTACAAGGCCCAGATGCTGAAGTATCTACAGTGTTTGCCTCTGAGCTGTGGTACATCTGGCACCCGACTGGAAGCCTAGGGGTGTGGGGCACTGGGCAGCCACAGTAATGACACCTGAAAAGGTAACATTCTCAGCATGTCACATTCCAGCCTGAGATAAGGGGCCTTTGAGTGCCCCTGAAACAGTCAATCAAAACGCAATGGGCAGCTGGCCACACAGCCTCTGATGGCTCCTCTTTGGGTTCAGTGGGACAGTGAGGTCTGGTAGGCCTAGACGACAGCCTGAGGAACACAAGAAAGTAGAAGGCAGAGGAGGTCGATCAGGAAACTCACCTGTGTTTTCTCTTTTTCTTTCTTGGAGTGGTCTCTGCTTCATAGTCTTCTGCCATTTGTTCTTCCAGATCGATCAGTGAGACCGTCGCCAGATCACTTTTCCCACCTGAACTGTGTTTACTCTTGTGCCCTAGGCATGTGTCCTCTGTCTCAAAAGCTCCCTCCTGAAGTGTGCCATCCTGCCGCATATCTTTACTTCCTCCACCCAGTCTCTTAATGTGTTCATTTGCAAACTCTTCTTCCTCCTCCTCCTCTTCCTCAGTATCATTCTCTGATTCGCTGCTGTCATTGGAGTTCATCTTCATTCTGTTAGCTGCTCTTACAAGTTGCATATGAAGGAACTAGTCAGTATGTCATGTGCAAGACAACCTGAACTACAGCTTGTACCAGCGCCAGCTAACATCAGAGTGTCCCAACCCCAGCCAAGGCCCAGGCATAGGCAAGTCCTTTCTCTTTTACCTGTCTGCCCTTTTCTCCTGGCCTACCCTGGCAATGACCCAGGGAGTCAGCCTTGTCTCTCTCTGCCCTGGTTCCCCAGCAAGCCTTCCACCCACAGCAGCTGTTCTTTTTCCCTTTCCTTTTGCTCTATGCCAGGTAACAGAGGTCACACTGAAGATCAGATTAGACTCTTTCAGGAGCTCTACCTGGGGCTATTTCTAGGGAAGACTCACCTGTGTGATTAATCTAACAAGCAGCCCCAGGAGACCTTTCTAGCTCCACAACAGAGCTCCTGTACCTCCAAAATACCTAAGAGGCTTGACGCTTGACTGTGTTGTCCCTCTCTTTAGAAACTACTGCATGTAGGCAGCGTATAGGGCAAAGGGTGACCCTTTATACCAGGGTTTCTCAAACAGGGGTCGCCACTTCTGTAGGGAAAGCCCCTGGTGGGCCAGGCCAGTGAGTTTACCTGCCCCATCTGCAGGTCCGGCCGATCACGGCTCCCACTGGCCATGGATCACTGCTCCAGGCCAATGGGAGCTGCAGGAAGCAGCATGGGCTGAGGGATGTACAGGCTGCTGCTTCCAGCAGCTCCCATTGGCCCGGAGTAGCGAACTGCGGCCAGTGGGAGCTGCAATTGGCCGGAGCCACGGACGGGGCAGGTAAACATGCCGGCCGGGCCCACCAGGGGCTTTCTCTACACAAGCGGTGACCCATTTGAGAAACCCTGCTTAATACCGTGTCACTAATTATTTTTATACACCGTTAAATTGCCACACACAAACTGACAGGCTTAGAGTCATGTCGTCTAACGTTTGGCCCCCATTGCCCTCCCAGTTAACAGTTTTTGGCACAATAGCTTTCCAGTGCAAACATCTGCGCCAGTCACCGTCCATTCTTCTACAGCTTCCATGGCTCCACACTCGCACTCACTCCCTTGGATGAGGGATGTGTCTACCCACAGCCACCTGATCTTTACTTTCCCCTTTTTCAGGAAGTTTCCTAAGATCCCAAGAATACCGCTGAATGCTTAGCCAGATGCACTGTCGGATGGGAATGTGTTATGGTCAGTGAGCTGCTGCTTGGACAAGCCACACATGCAAGTCCCAGCCCCACCCTCCATTCAAGTCCAAGGTAATTGGAATGATTTATGTGGAAATTAAACGACCTTTATAATGACCAGCAATGCCTATGAGGCCAGTCTGGCATGGTGTGATATGGGGCTCTGAGTTCAGGTTATGCTTACACATAAGCATCTTTAACATATCTGGAGTGTAGTGGTGCACACAAGCCAGCTTACTGCACTGTTCACTGGCAGAAGGTCAGTGGGGATTTAGGACAAGGCTGACTGCTTGCAGCTCCTTATACTTAGAATGCCACCATGTGCTGGCTGACAGGCAGCAATGTCAGTCACGGGCAAGGAAAATCTGCCATTACATTAGCCTGGGCATGCACAAAGGAAACAGTGTAACAGAGGGTTATGAGGCCTATGCTGTCACTTGAACACGGTTCGTAGGTACGACAGCAATGGGCACCCTGGAAATATAACAGAAAGACAGACTGGCTTCCCTCTGCAGCACCCTGGGACTATGCAGGTACTTTCTCCTGTGATGGGCCAGCAGCCAGTCCTAATGCACCCCAGGCCTCGCTTGTCATACGGAAGGTAACTGCACAGCCCAGTGTGCTTCCTAGAAACTATATGACGGAGCCACTGGAGGGCGCCCCAGCCTCCCAGGTGAGGCAGAAGGGTGTGCCAGGTGTATGGGTAAGGCCTAACATCAGTGACCAGCAGCACCACAGGAGACTGACTGCTAGGACAGCCCAGGAGTGTGGCTCCAGCTGGGCAGTGGGCCACGGAAGCAGGGCCAGGTCCCCTCATCAAGGCCCATCACCACTCCTACTCCTCCCTGAGATGATCCACCGCACCCAGAAGGGAGATCTAACTCCTGCAATGCCCTTCCCCCCATCCCCTGCTCCCCCAGGATGGGCTCCTCCCCCCAGGGGGCCCTGCCCCTTCCCCTGCTCCCCCAAGGATAGAGTCATCCCACCCCAGGGAGGGGGCCCTGCCCACCCCCTGCTCCACCAGGATGGGATCCTGCCCCCCCCCCCGGGCAGCCCTGCCCCACCCTCTGCTCCCCCAGGATGCGATCCTGCCCCCCAGGGGGCCCTGCCCCACCCTCTGCTCTCCGAGGATGCGATCCTGCCCCCCCAGGGGGGCCCTGCCCCACCCTCTGCTCCCCCAGGATGGGACCCTGCCCCCCAGGGGGGCCCTGCCCCACCCTCTGCTCCACCAGGATGGGATCCTGCCCCCCCAGGGGGCCCTGCCCCACCCTCTGCTCCCCCAGGATGGGATCCTGCCCCCCCAGGGGGGCCCTGCCCCACCAGGATGGGAACCTGCCCCCCCAGGGGGGGCCCGGCCCCACCCTCTGCTCCCCCAGGATGGGACCCTGCCCCCCCAGGGGCGCCCTGCCCCACCCTCTGCTCTCCCAGGATGGGATCCTGCTCCCCAGGGGGCCCTGCCCCACCCTCTGCTCCCCCAGGATGCGATCCTGCCCCCCCAGGGGGGCCCTGCCCCACCCTCTGCTCCACCCAGGATGCGATCCTGCCCCCCCAGGGGGCCCTGCCCCACCCCCTGCTCCACCAGGATGGGACCCTGCCCCCCCAGGGGGCCCTGCCCCACCCCCTGCTCCACCAGGATGGGATCCTGCCCCCCAGGGGGCCCTGCCCCACCCTCTGCTCCCCCAGGATGGGATCCTGCCCCCCAGGGGGGCCCTGCCCCACCCTCTGCTCCCCCAGGATGGGACCCCTGCCCCCCCAGGGGGCCCTGCCCCACCCTCTGCTCCCCCAGGATGGGATCCTGCCCCCCCAGGGGGCCCTGCCCCACCCCTCTGCTCCCCCAGGATGGGATCCTGCCCCCCCAGGGGGCCCTGCCCAAGGGGAGCTGCTCCGCCCCTGCTCTCTCCTCCCTCCGTCCCCCAAGGGTGGGACCTGCCCAAGGCGTCGTCCCTGTTCGGCCCCGCCCGGTTTCCAGGCCGCATCCCGGGCGGGGCGAGGGCCCCCTGGGGCAACCGCGCCTCCTCCGGCTCCCACAGGCCCTGACGCTGTCTCCATGGCGACGAAAGACCCCGCCCCTATTGGGTAACCAGCACTGGGGGCGGGGTCAGAACACAGCCCGCCACCCCACGCTACAGAGAGGGAGCCGCCGGTCACGTGATCGATTGGCTGGCCTGGCTCCGATAGGCTCCAGGGGAAGGTGAACTGGCCTTTGATTGGCTGAGGTAAGGGGGCAACGCTTAAGGGCGGAAATAACAGCTCCCAGCATGCCTTGCAGCAAGGAATGGTCTGTTTTCAGAAGGGAGACTGGTGACTAGTGAGGCCCCCCAAGGATCTGTCCTGGGACCAGCGCTGTGCAGCACACCCAGCAATAACCTGGGCAAGGGGGTAAACAGTGAGGTGGCAACCTTTGCAGGCGACACAAAATCACTCAGGCTAGTTAAGCCCAATGCCGATTATCGCACAAAACTGGGTGAGGAGCAAGAAAACGGCAGATGAAATGCAATGGTGATAAATGCAAAGTAATGCACATTAGAAAATACAATCCCAACTATACAGATAAAATGATGGAGTCTCAATTAGCTGTTACTGCTCTGCAAGGAGAGGCCTGGACTTGACATAATTTATAGCCGCCTTGTGTATGGACTTAGCATAATAACGAGAGAGAGCGAGAGCGAGCTTGGAGTCATTGTGGATAGTTTCCTGACGACATCCACTCAATGTGAAGCAGCCGTCAAAAAAGCAAACAGAATATTGGGAATCATTAGGAGAGGAATCTCTCTAGCTAAATCCATGGTATGCCCACATTTCAAACAGGGTGTACAGTTCTGGTCGCCCCATCTCAAAAAAAGATACCTTAGAATTGGAAAAGGTTCAGAGAAGGGCAACAAAAATGATTAGGGGGATGGAACAGCTTCTGTATGAGGAGAGATTGAAAAGACTGCGACTATTTGCCTTCTAAAAGAGACGGATAATGGGGGATATGATAGACTTCCACCACCCCCTGCAACACGCCTGCAATCTCTTGGAACCTCGACCCCTGTCAACACCTCCAGCATGCCCCCAGCCACTGGCAGCCCCAACCCCCACAGTGCCCCCCCAACATGTCCCCCTCCTGCACCGCCCCATAAAATGTGGTGGTGTCCCTAGATCTGCAGCTTTTTCAGTAAAAATCTTCAGCTGAAATTTCACCTAGTTTTAGTGTGAGTGGGTTCTATTGAAACACCAGGAAAATGTCAAAGGCAGGTTTGCTGATCACATTGGGGAGGCTAGATGAGGTGCTGTGATTAGACTGAGTGGAGCGATATAATGGGCAGAGCTGCTGGGAGTCTGGGAAGATAGCCTTTTAAATGTCATCTGTTGGAGGCTCCATTGTCATACGTCCTCTGTCCTCCGTCCCAAACAGGGCAGAACAGAGTGTTACGTCTGTTTTTCTGACACCCAGACGTGCTTCTTAGGTTGGTGCCTAAAGACCCAGCTCTGAAGAGCAGCATCAGACAAGGCCCAGCTTTTAAAATGGGCACATCAGCCTGCACAGCTTGCGCTACCTTAACCAGACTTTTTCGTATCTCAGTTGTCAATCCTGTGCCTGAGCTGAGAAACCAACTAACCCCGTGCTCACGGGCTGTAAAGTTGGGGTCTGTTGGGTCATATTCCATTAGCCGCCAGAGCTGCCAGCTGGAGCCCCTAACCCTGCCTCCTGAGTGACGTCCTGCTGCTTCTCTGCTTGGCCTGAGCGCTTAAGCAAAACCAAACTTCACACTAGCGTAGCTCCGCTGACTTGAGCAGAGACACTCCTGCTACAAAGGAGACGCAGATCAGGCCCTTTGCGTTACACCAAAGGATTTGGTCATTGCTGCCACTCACTCACATCCCACAGTGGTCATGGATTCCCTGATGTCATTTTTCACATAGCGGAAGGCTGTGCTTGATTTTCCCATGGCCGTGCTCCCCAGCAGAACCACCTTGGAGATGTAGGCTTGCTCCGTGGACGGCCTCCCTGCCCCACCTGCTGCGTTCTCCTCGGGGCCATATTCTGCAACGAAGAGAGAACCCTGTTCAAAAGGCATTGATAGTGCGCTCCAGGGACCTCGGATGATTAGCTGCGTGCACTCTAAAGAGTTAGGCCCCAGGCCTCGATTTCCCACTCAGCACAGCTGGAGACGTGGCTTCCAGTTTAATCCTTCCTGCACCCCTGTTCCAATCAATCAAGCTCAACATGCTTAAAAGAATCATAATGGGTATCTAACCCTATGGGTACATGTACAGTAAAGGGGGGCTGTAACGGCATAGCTCTGTCGGTGTATAGGCCAGTATAACGCAGTGGTATAGACACAGCCAACACCAACAGAAATGGGGTTTTCATTAGTGTAGGACACCACTTCCCCATCAGACAGGCGCTTCAGCGACGGAAGCATTCTTCTGTTAACACAGCTGCATCCACCGTGTTGGTTAGGTTGCCATGGCGATGTCACGCAGGAGTGTGGCCTACCACAGGGCAACGTGCTGACCTAACTTAGGTGTGAACCAAGTCTAATCCATAGACTCATCAACAGCCTGAGCTGCTGTGACCACAGTCACAATGTCAGGTGGCCTCACGTAGCAGCACTGTGAACTCCATAGTCCCTATCCTAAATACTGGTCATAGCGCTCCAACATGTTTTTCCCCTCCCACAAATACCTGACCTCCTGAGAGAGCTCTTCTGTCAATACGCTAGCTTGGGCTCTTGGAGCAAACTTGATACAGGTGGTCCCAAAGCTTCCAGTGCTAGGCTCACAAGGGGCTGTCCGGATGCACAGCCATGAATCAGTCGGACATTTTCCTTGCCAAGAAACCTCACTGGCCCTATACCTGTGGTTCTCAGGAGTCTCAAAGGCCAGGTGAGGTTGGCTATGGTGGGAGGCTAGGGGGAAAAACCCATCAGTGGCTGAATTTTTAACCCTAGCAAATAGCTTCTCCTGAAGTCATTTCTCGTGCTTGGTGTTATGAAGATGGGCCACATTTCAAGGCTATATTCAGTCTCTGGTCTGGCTCAGCTCAGTGCAGCAACTGAGTGTGTGGGGGAGAGGTGTGCAAAGAGGTCGTTTCTGCAGCTGGGGGTCCTGTTCTGCACTTTAGGAGCGGAGGGTTGCTTAGAGTTCTTGCTAATCGGCCATATAGGGTCTGGGCATTTTGCTACATCAATAAATTAGCACAGAAGTCTTAGCAAACTGTATTTCACCCCTCTAATGTTGGTCAAGATATGCATGGTGCCTCCATGGGGTTCCACTGCTGAAACCTATGAGACACCAATGATGCCCAGAGATCAGCAACCACTACTCTGTGGTGTGATTCAGCCTGCCCGCCCTTTCCGGTGTGCAGTCACTGGAGCCCGCTAGGCAAGAAATGGAGCTGCTGAGTGCAGAGCCGATCTCAAGGCATGTGACTAGGTCAGCAGCACACACGAGACCATGACATGGGCATGATGAAAGGAGGCAGTTGTATCTTCCAGGGGTACGTCTCCCCCGGAAGCCATGCTGGTGGCTTCATCTCCTGCTCTGGAAGGGGCAGTGAGGGCAGCCCATGGCAAGTGGAGATTGCAGGAGGAGAGGCACGCAGCTTGGGAGAAGGGAAATGGAAAGCAAACTGCGCAAGTCCTGGGGCGAATGAGATTCGTATGTTCGATCCTGTAGCCGTGAGGTTTTCAGTTCAGTGTCTTGGTGCCTTGCAGAAGCCTGTGATGACCCATCGACGCTGAAGAAGATGCAGCCTCACGGCACTGCAGTTTTACTAACAATGCCCGGCCTCAGCTCAGAGCTTCACCTTTATTTCCCTCAACACATTCTCCGAAGGGCTGGACAGAGAGGAGGAGGCAGTCCCATGGGACAGGGAAATCCTGCCGAGTTGTGCTCACAGAGCTCTGGCTCCACCTCGCTACCCAAGAAACCATGTCCCAGTAAGAAACTTGCTGCCTCTTCCTGATAGGATTTCCAGCCCACAGTGTCTGGCAAAGCAGCCCTAGCTGTTACACCACACACCCCCTCTGTCTCTTCTGCAAGTCTCCGTTGTTGTGAAACCAGGGCGCCTGTCTGCATTTGAAAGCAGCGTTGTCAAGGCTGAGAGCTGGGAGGGTTAACTCACTGGGCCAGATACATGCTGGGTGTAATTCTGGTGGCTTTAGTGGAGTGAGTTGTTTTCCTCTTGGGTTGGTGCAGAGAAGTCAGTGATTGAACCCAGCAGTATTCAAGAGTTTGCAGTGGATTTAAAGTGCCCACTTCCCCACTGCCTCGAATGGGCGTCACGTGGCTAAAACCCAGCCCAACACTTTGAAACTGTGCTGCAAGACATTTGCAAAGGTCACTCTGCAGTTCTCCAAGTTCTGTCCATTCACCCCTCTCCCCCCATGGGCCGGAGCGACAGAAGCTTCCTAAAAGAGGGTTGGAGGCCACCTCAGTATTTTAAAATGGAAACATTTAGTTCAAGAATGATCCATGTGAATCCTTGTCTGAGTAATATGTCATTGCATTAGGCTCTGGTCATAAGTGGCAGTACCGAACCTCTGCATGTACGTCCTGCAGTCACTTCATTGCACCATCAGTGAGCAGGACCCAAAGTTACCACATCACAGGAAATTCTGTGCTTTTGGGCATTTTTACCATTCTGAAATGGAACGAAAACAAAATATTTTATCTCCAGCGGAACCAAATTCAAAAAAAAGGTTGGGAGTCAATCAAAATGTTTCATTTCAATAAAACTGAAACATTTAATTCCCATTTCGATCTCAAAACTTTCAAATGTTTTTAGATAAAAAAGGGTTTTTTTGAAAAAGTCATCTTGAACTGAAAAATGAAAATGTTCTAGTCTCAATATGTAAAAATTGGATGTTTCAACGTTATTAAAATGCTTCTTGGGATGCGGAGAAAATTCATTAAAATGGACATGTTTTTCAAAACATTCTGATTTGACAAAATTTGCAATTTGGGGTAAAAAAAAAACAAATTTTGATGAAATTTTGCAACTAGCTGTAGTTGTGACCAACTAATAGTATTTGTATCCTCAGCCTACTGTTCTTATTCTCTTGGACATGAGAGCTGAAATGAACCAATGTGACTTCTCCACAGCTGCTGCCTCATTTTTAGTAGAATTCATGTAGAAGCTACTTAAACGCTCAGATTCCCTTCATGATCCTTTAGAAGTCATTTCCATTCTTACTAGTATAGTCCAAGCTGAGATCCTGAGTTCTCCTAAGTTGGCATATGGCTAGGCTGTTCCAAGAGATAAGTATAATTATCTCTATGTTAGAAACCAACTTCTAGCCACAACCAGGTCATCACAGCACCCTGCAAATAAATTAAATGATCATTTGTATATATCTCACCACTGAGCTGACATCAAGCATAACCCAGTGACCCAGATCCTCAACTGGTGTAAGGCAACTCAGTTGAAGTCAATACAATGATGCAGATTTATAGCAGCTGAGAACCTGGCCTGGTGTTTTTTTAAAGCCACAGTACAGTACCACCTTGACAATAAACACATCCTGTGCTATGCACAGTGTGATGGGTTGGATCACAGAAACCCCCTTGGGAGCTGCCACCTGATGTGCCAAGACTACTTCTGCCCCTGCTTTCCCTACCAAGCTCGGGACCCCAGCACCTTGTCTTGTTGAGCCAGGCACGCCTGTCTGCTCCAACACAGACCCAGGGTCTGAATTACTTGCCCCAAAGCTGCAGACTTGACTGAAAGCAGCTAACAGAAGTGTTCCTGTCTTTAACACTCAGATGTCGAGCTCCCAATGGGGTCTAAACCCAAATAAATCCATTTTACCTTGTATAAAGCTTATACAAGGTAAACTCATAAATTGTTTGCCCTCTATAACACTAATAGTGAAATATGCACAGCTGTTTGCCCCTCCCTCTGGTATTAATACATACTCTGGGTTAATAATAAGTAAAAAGTGATTTTATTAAATACAGAAAGTAGGATTTAAGTGTTCCAAGTAGTAACAGACAGAACAAAGTGAATTACCAAGGAAAATAAAATAGAACACGCAAGTCTATGTCTAAGAAACTGAATACAGCTATAAACTTGCCAGTTCCAGTAAGCTTCCTTTTACAGACTGGTCTCCTTCTGGTCTGGGTCCAGCAATCACTCACACCCCTGTAGTTACTGTCCTTTGTTCAGTTTCTTTCGGGTATCCTTGGGTGTGGAGAGGCTCTCTCTTTAGCCAGCTGAAGACAAAATGGAGGGGTCTCCCAGGGGTTTAAGTAGACTGTCTCTTGTGGGTGGAGACCTCCTCCTCTCTCCTATGCAAAGCTCAGCTCCAAGATGGAGTTTTGGAGTCACATGGGCAAGTCACAGGTCCCTGCATGACTCCGTTTTTACAGGCAGCAGCCATGGCACACCTGCTACCTTGAACGTCCTGGTCTAGACTTCTTATGTGGATTGGAGCCTCCCGAGATCCATTGTCTCTTAAGTGCTTCTTGATTGGACACTCAACTTGCATATTCCTTTCTCAAGAAGCTACTCAAATGCTTTACAGAGGCTACTTAGAAATCAAGCTAGTATACAGCCAGTATTCCTAGCTTCAAGTACAAAAATGCTACATGCATACAAATAGGAGGAGTGTATTCAGTAGATCACAACCTTTGCGTAGATATGTTACATGGCATGTGTAGCATAAAATATATTCCAGTTCTATCATATATACAGTCATGAGCATATTCCCATGAAGCCTTATGGGTTTCACCGTCACTCGCAGTTCCACCTTTAGTTCAGTACCAGTCTAGCAGAATCTCATGACAAACCTCAGCAATGTAAAATAAGACTCTAGCTTTCAGGAGAAAAGTGAGCACAAGGAGGATCCTCTTCGGAGTTGTCTCCTTTTTGTTTATTGATTTTGCCAGAAAAGATACGTCCCTGTATAGAAGGTAAGAGCCTCCGAAAGTTTTGGAACCTCTTCAGTCTGATCCATCAGGTGCCGCTGATTTTTAGGAAAGGAAACACTAGCTTGTGGGGGCAGCATTTTATTTCCGACCTAGGACTTAGTCCCTTAGAATCACTGGAGACATTGAGGTTTCTCCTTTTTGTTTTTGTTTTCCCTTTTCTCTCTCCCTCCTACCTTTCTCTTCTTACTTCCTTTCTCCTTTTCCTCTGCTCTCCTCCTACCACCAGAAGCTCTGTGTGTGCAGTGGGAGCCGGGAGGTTTGTGGAGGCCCTCACAGAGAGGTGAGACTGGAATAGTGCTCTGAGAGTGATCCCCTCAGTGGTGACTGTGCCATTTTAGGGCTTTTTGATGAGAACCCTTAGCCTCCCACCCCTCAAGTCTCAACCTTGATGGCTGAGGAGGGGCTATTGACAGGAGGAAACTCTGGTCTTTGTTGTTCTCTTTTATGACCAAGCAAATAAGTCACAACCAGTTATATGTTTCACCAATGTTAATGCTGCTCTCAATTAATTGTCTCGGAGAAGTTCATGATCCTCTCTAACATTCCAATTCTTCTGAAATAATTGTTGAATAATTCCTATGAATAATTGTTGGTCTGTAGTTCGTTTGAGAGCAACTCTGCTACTGACTGGCTGCATCAGCTAAGACAAGTCACTGTGTTCATGTAGCCAGGTTGGTCCCAGAATATTGGAGACAAGGTAGGTGTTTTATTGACCAATTTCTGTGGTCGAGAGGACAAGGGTGAACAGATGTCCCGATTTTATAGGGAAAGTCCCAATATTTGGCC